>NC_133370.1:29966371-30261536 GCF_049309525.1 Garra rufa
CTCGCTGTTCCTGACGCGGAGACGACCGCGATCTCTGTTCCTGACGCGGAGGCGGTCGCTATCTCTGTTCCTGACGCGGAGGCGGCTGCGCTCGCTGTTCCTGACGCGGAGGCGGCCGCGAGCTCTGTTCCTGACGCGGAGGCAGTCGCTATCTCTGTTCCTGACGCGGAGGCGGCTGCGCTCTCTGTTCCTGACGCGGAGGCTGCCGCGAGCTCTGTTCCTGACGCGGAGGCGACTACGCCTTCTGTGCCTGACGCGGAGACGACCGCGATCTCTGTTCCTGACGCGGAGGCGACCGCGATCTCTGTTCCTGACGCGGAGGCGCTGCGCTCGCTGTTCCTGACGCGGAGGCAGCTGCGCTCTCTGTTCCTGACGCGGAGGCGGCCGCGAGCTCTGTTCCTGACGCGGAGGCGGCTGCGCTCGCTGTTCCTGACGCGGAGGCGG
This sequence comes from Garra rufa, assembly GCF_049309525.1. Lineage (NCBI taxonomy): Eukaryota > Metazoa > Chordata > Actinopteri > Cypriniformes > Cyprinidae > Garra > Garra rufa. Next base: position 29,966,816 of record NC_133370.1, read on the forward strand.
CTGCGCTCTCTGTTCCTGACGCGGAGGCGGCCGCGAGCTCTGTTCCTGACGCGGAGGCGACTACGCCTTCTGTGCCTGACACGAGACGACCGCGATCTCTGTTCCTGACGCGGAGGCGGCTGCGCTCTCTATTCCTGACGCGGAGGCGGCTGTGCTCGCTGTTCCTGACGCGGAGACGACCGCGATCTCTGTTCCTGACGCAGAGACGACCGCGATCTCTATTCCTGACGCGGAGGCGGCTGTGCTCGCTGTTCCTGACGCGGAAGCAACCGCCGTCTCTGTTCCTGACGCGGAGACGACCGCGCTCTCTGTTCCTGACGCGGAGACGACCGCGCTCTCTGTTCCTGACGCGGAGGCGGCTGTGCTCGCTGTTGCTGACGCGGAGGCGGCTGTGCTCACTGTTGCTGACGCGGAGGCGACTGCACCTTCTGTTCCTGACGCGGAAGCAACCGCCGTCTCTGTTCCTGACGCGGAGACGACCGCGCTCTCTGTTCCTGACGCGGAGGCGGCTGTGCTCACTGTTGCTGACGCGGAGGCGACTGCACCTTCTGTTCCTGACGCGGAAGCAACCGCCTTCTCTGTTCCTGACGCGGAGACGACCGCGCTCTCTGTTCCTGACGCGGAGGCGACGGCGCTCTCTGTTTCTGACGCGGCGGTGACCGCGCACGTTCCACTGGCGGCGAGGCCAGCTCGCGTTCCTATGGCGGCGGCGTCTGCTGACGCTCCTCTGGCGGCGGGGCCGGCTCGCGTTCCTCGGGTGGCGAGGCGGGTCCATGGGACTCCGCTGCACGGGCCTGGCCCGCCATCCCTCCCCCTGAGTTGCCTTCCTCCGTTCCTCCTCCCTCCAGACTTTGGGAACGTCTGGAAGCCGTTCCGTAGGGAGGGGGTACTGTCATGATCGGGGCTGTGGGTCTTCCCTCAGCCTCTCGAGGTCGCTGTTCCCCTTGCACTGCACTCCCCTGATTGTTCACGTCTGTCTTGTCATTAGCACTGATTTCACTCACAGCTGTTCACGATCTGGTCTATAAGAACTCTCACTTCTCACTCCTGCTTCAGGTCTGCATTGTCTTATGTCTACTGTCTGTCTGCTCTGTGTTCCTGTTTATCCTGGCCTTAGACCTTGTTCCCTGTTTGGTTCATTTGAGTTTATGTTGTGTTCTGCCGTGTTGGCTTTTTGTTTTGTTTGTTTAGTTTGTTATTATTTTATTAAACTATCCCTTCCCTGCACCTGGACCCAGACCCTTTCATTACTCAAACGTGACAATGATAATATTTGGCCAAATATTTGGAATCTGAAGGTGCAAAAATAATGTTACAGTTGTCTAAATGAAATTCTTAGCAATGCATATTACTAATCAAAAATTAAGTTTTGATTTATTTACAGGAGGAAATTTACAAAATATCATCATGGGACATGATCTTTACTTAATATCCTAATGATTTTTGGCATTAAAAAAAAAATAGAAAAAAAATATTTTGACCCAATTATTGCCTATTGAAATATACCCGTGTTACTTAAGACTGGTTTTGTGGTCCAGGGTCACATAATATAATATAATATAATATAATATAATATAATATAATATAATATAATATAATATAATATAATATAATATAATATAATATAATATAATATAATATAATATAAAATAGCCTGCATGAACTGCCTGTAAACGAATATAATTGGTGTGATCTAATGCTTAAGATAGAGTTGCCTGATCTGTTGCTCCTGCATATCTAATGGTCTGTGTAACTGATGTGTGTTGACCTCTTTGCTTCACAGTCGGTTGAGGTGCCTGTGTCAGAGAGGTATTAAGTGAAGCGACTTCAAATTTGCGTAACGGCAAATCAGTTACCGTTAGATACTAATGTGACACCTCAGCAGAGATTAGAACTGTCTGTTCATGTGCATGTATCAATTTGCCATCGATCCCTGTTCTTTCATCTTTGGCTTTTTGTGAAATTAAAGTAATTCTCCAACCATTTTACAAAACAGAAAACAGTTCAGTGACTGTAGTGTTAATTCAATTTAAAAAAAAGAGAGAAATACTGTGCTGTAGTGAATTTCAGAAATGTGTTGAGGAACGTGTGGCAACCTTTAGACCTCTAAACCTGTAAAGAACAACAGTTCACCCAATCCCACCCTTTAATTATTCATACTACTACTTCTTTACTATGAAGACCTCCCGTCTGAGCTCACTGTAGTGTGCTGATCCTTAAGCGTTTGGCCACTGGATGGCTGGAGCTCTGAAGTGATTGTGGCTGCTCTTATTACGCTCAGCTCTTAGACTTGTGAAGACTTGACTGGTTAAGGTGTGGACTGTAAGTCATTTCAGATTACTTTATAATAACATAAACTCTCCAACACTGCATGGGTTTGTTTCAGGATGTGAATTGTGTTAATTATGTATCTAAATTCAAAAAACCCTGCCTAGAAAATAATCTTTGAAATGTCTTCAAAATAACTATTACGTATTGCTTCTTTGTTCCAGGATTCTTTAACAGTTTTTCGTGGGTGTTGTCAGTAATACTAGTTTAAAACTGTCAAATATCAGATTAAAAATACTGCCTTGGGGAAAAAATATGAAAACTCAATGTTTTCAGAAAGGCTATATACAAGCATGACTAAGAATATCCTGTCATTATAGTGTAAGTAAGTAATGAGGTAAATGATGGAAACAGACCGACACATTCATCATGTTCAGCTCTAAGAACTAAATTTCATTTTGTTAAAATAAATAAATTAAACCCAAAATGTCACATATTGTTTTTTTATACAAAGCTAATGCAGTAATGAAGTAACTTTTTTTATTTATTTATTTTGAGCATGTTCAGTCAACCTTTTGATGCTGCTCTTGAGTGCTACACTCACTATTTTCTTATGGTTGTCTGATATACAGTGTAGATGTACACAATGGTTTAAAAGTTTAGGGATGTTTAGTGTTTTTTTTAAATGAAAGAAGCATCTCATGCTCACCACAACTTTATTTATTTATTTGGAAAAAAAAAAGTAATATTGTAAAATATTTTTTTAATTTAAAATACCTGTTTTCTTTTAATATATTTTAAAATGTAGTTTATTTCTGTGATGGCATGAGCAGCATTTTTTGAAAAAAGAGTCTTTTGTATCATTATAAATGACCCTTTTGATCAATTGAATGGATTCTTGCTGAATAATTAAATACTAATTTCTTACAAAAAGAGAAAGAAAGAAAGAAAGAAAGAAAGAAAGAAAGAAAGAAAGAAAGAAAGAAAGAAAGAAAGAAAGAAAGAAAGAAAGAAAGAAAGAAAGAAAGAACAGTGTTTACAAGTGGCCGTAGGAGAAGTCAATCACTGCAATTGCAGGTATGGGTCATTTGAACCATCCGATCAGATGACTGAACTCTATAGGCAGTTTTCTTTTGTTAACTAAGTGGGAGGTCTGCTATACTAAAGAGTTTGAGCTCCTGTTTCACTTTTCTCATGACTTTTTCCCCTCACTGGGGGCTCTTCACAGATCAGAGTGTACATTATGCTTCAAGACCTATATTTTGTGCCAATTACCAAAAGGAAATTGAGTTTAAGTTGTGTGCTCTTACTGCTTTACTCCAGCAGTCTGCAGATATTGTTCTCATAGAGGAGGAAAGGACCTTGTTTAGCACAGCTGACCCCTGCCAGGACATTAAGGACCTGTCCTGTGATCTTGGACATAGTGGCAGGATGGAAAATAGCAAGGTGATGATTTTTAATTATAGACTGATTTTAAGTAAATGTGGCAGGATGTGCTTGTTCTTAATCGCTTTGGCTGTTTCCTAGCAGCCAGTGAATGAAGTCCCTCCCCAGCCTCGTCCATCTCCTGCATACCAAGATAACTCATCTACATTACCAGCCTCCTCACAGACTAAGAAAGCTGGAGCTGGAACCATTCAAGTGGCCTCTACAGGTAGGAGTGCATGAACCTGTATGTCTTTGGCTCATACCCATCTATTATCTGTAATTATTACAGATTTCTAATTGACAAAAAGGTGAACTTCCATAATACAAATAAATTGTATATCTAAAGTTAACTCATCTTCTCTGTTTTTGGTGTATAGTTGTAACTTCATTCAACATGAGAAAACACCTTGAGGAAGAGGAGGCACTTTTATCCCACACGTCCATGAGGTCGCTGAGACAAGCAGGAATCACTGCAGTCTTTACTGGACAAACAATAAATGTATGTGCTAACCTCAATATGCGAAATAGTCAACCTGAAATCACAATTGACCCCAATTATTTTTCTTATTGTGCTCACATCATCAGTGCATGTTATTCCAAAGAAAACAAGTTTTTTCATAATTTGTCATAATGTAATCCAAGTATTCCAAGAAAAAAGTCAGAATCGGGAGATGTAAACTCAAAATTACAAGAAAAAAGTCCAAATTCCAAAAAAAAGGGGTTCAACACGTAGCCCTATTGTTTTTGTTAGAATGACCAAGGATCTGCCATCTCCACGTAAACCTGATTGGGCAGACCAAACCGTAAGTCGCAGAGACTTGAAGAGATGGTAGTACTCACACGGTCTACAACGCCACCAAGGTTCATCCCAATCAGCCTGATAGGGGCACTACAGCGATCAAAAATACGAAATCACTCATAACTCCTAAACCGTTCGTTGCAGGCTCAAGTGTCATTGGATGCAAGCTTCAGATGGCAACATTTTCTGGTATTTTGGATTTTTATTTTTTTAAATTTTGAGATTCTCTGGAGAGTGAATATCTATAACTATCAAAAAAAGTGGAACTTTCAACTCACCATTGCAAAGGGCACCAAAACGAGCAAAAGGGGCAGGGCAGCTTTTAATTAAATGGCTATATGGAATGAGATACCTTCGCCAAACTCAGAACATGTATGTAAGAGCTGAATCTGAGGTCACAGAGCTTGGCCACTTGGTGGTGCTATAAGAGGGAAAAAACATAAAAACGACAATAACTATGCAACCGTTTGATGACTACTTTTGCGAACTAATCCTAGGTTTTTCGCTCAGTCTGGAAAAAAAAATACTGCTGTACAATTCTCTGGACTCCCTAGGTCAATAATTATCCAAACAATGTTGAAATTTACCCACAGCTATAAAGGGGTAATTTAGAAAAGGGGCCTGTCCAAATATGCCCAAAGGCTTATAAAGCCTAAACGAAAACTCAAAACTTCAAGAAACCTGGTGAGCACATGCGACAGGTAATTCTAAACAAACACGCAAAGTTTTAGAGATATTGGACCACAGCTGGCGCTGTAACAGTCCTAAATATTAAAATATATATAGATATATTACATGGATTTGTCAAAAATGCTTCTTAATCATTAATTTAGGTGGTTACAGGCTTGCTAAATAATGTCTTTTTTTGTCTTAAATGCCTTAAAATGCTTGAACTCCAGTAATCACTACTTGCAGCTATATGCATATACATTTAATTTTAGACAAAAACATTTTACTTAACAAGAAAGTGCAAAATTAAAGCAACTATTCATATTTTATATATAAATTAAAGAATGTCACTGTTGTAAAATCTTAGCTCCTAAATCTCATTTTTGTTAAGACTGAAATCATTAAAATATCAAATAACCCTTCATCAATTAAATGGATAGTTCACCAAAAAAATGTAAATTCTGTCATTAATTACTCACCCTTATGTCATTCCAAACCTGTAAGACCTTCTCTCATCTTCTGAACACAAATTAAGATATTTTTGATGAAATTCAGGAGCTTTCTGACCCTGCATAGACAGCAACGCAATAGACAAATTCAAGGCCGAAAAGGGTATAGTATAAGGACATTGCATGTGACATCCGTGGTTCAATCGTAATGTTATAAAGCTATTAGAATGCCTTTTGTGCGCAAATAAAGCAAAAAAAACAACAACTTTATTTAAACATACTTCTCTTCTCTGTCATTTCCCGTCGCCATTCATAAATTGATGAATAAAGTTTTTATTATGGTTTTCTTTGCACACAAAATAAAAGTATTCTTGTAGCTTCATAAAATTAAGGTTGAACCGCTGATGTCCCATGGACTATTTTAACAATGTCCTTACTACCTTTCTAGGCCTTGAACATGGTAGTTATGTTGCTGTCTATGCAGGGTCAGAAAGTTTTCGGATCTCAACAAAAATATCTTGATTTGTGTTCCAAAGATGAAAAAGGTCTTACGGGTTTGGAACAATTAGAGGGTGAGTGTTTTGCAGGATGGTATAGCGATATTGATCTGTATTTGTTAAATCTGTTTACAGAAAGGACAGAATGGAATTGTTCCACTTGCAGCACTGGAGGCAAATCTTGCTGACATTGATTCTCTGATCCCAACTCATGATGAGAACGGGAGGCCCATAGCTGAATGGAAGAGGCAGGTTATGGTGCGCAAGCTTCAGGCTCGACTGCAAGATGAAGATATCCACAACAGAAAAGTAAACTTCTCAAACCCCTCCAACATAAAAGTCCTTGCATGTCCTTCAACATTACAATAAGAATTTTTTTGTCTTACACAGGAAAACAGTGACCGACACATCGAGGTGGATGGTTGGAGGTACTCCCAAGTCCACAATGTCATTCTGGGTCCCTTTGGAGAACTGCTAACTGAAGATGACCTGGTCTACTTGGAGGGACAGATTGAAACGATCTCCCTTCAAAAACGATGCCAAGCCTATGAACTAGAACTTGCCCGACTGGCGGAGGAACTTAGGGCAATCCTTCCTGCTCCCATTGTTAATATCACCGTCAACACCCAGAGCCAGCAGCTCCTAAACATGGAGGAATCTCTGCCTCTCCCTGTGTGGTACAGTCGTATCTCAAATATAGTAAAGAGCATGTCGCTGCTGCTGACAAACATCTCAGAAACGAACAGTGAGGATGGGATTAGTAAGATGCCAAACACAGATCTGGCATCGGTCTTCACATACCAGCCAGAAAGGCAAAGTTCAATCAAAGGACGTAGGCAGAAGGTGGAAATGGAGATCCAGCAATCAGGAGTTTCTGTGAGAAATCTGAGGTCTAACTTTGAGGCTCAGATAGGAACCATCTATCCATTTGCTGGGCTTTTAAACAACACATCAGACACAAGGCAGCAAAAGCTGACTGCATCAACAAATCTTAAGGAGCAGCCAGTGGGGATAACTCAAAGCACTGACATAAATCACATTAATGACAGTGGCATAAAATGCCAACAGGAACCAGGCAAAGATGGAAATAAAGTGGTTGAGACCACCTGCTTGCGGAAGGAGCGCATCGTTGTCCTCTTTTTGAGCCACTGGAAAAGGTCTGCGTATGCAATATCAATGCGAGCCAAGATGAAACAAGAGCTTGGCACTCTTTCAGGAGAAGGAATAACAGCTCCAGTCTCCAAGCCAGGAACCAGATCACTGTATCATCTTTACAGGCAAAGAACCGCAATAGACAAGATGATTGGCAACTGGAAACGCGTCGCCTCAGGGGTCCCATCACGACAAATCCGAAGCCTCCAAAGAAAGCATGTGACCTACTCGCCCGAGCAGTTCCTTCCTCGTGTGGATGGCGCTCCTGTTGCTTATGAGAGCTTGACCCTTGACCTATTCATGCTTGGTTATTTTCACATTCTTGAGCAGGATCTCCCAGCTGAGGAGCGGAAGATGAGGCACCTGCTATGCTTTGAGGTGTTCGACCATGTAGGGAACTTTTCCTGGGAGACGGTCCGAGACTTCCACCGGGCCGTCCTCAGGGAGATTGAGGCTGGGAGACGGGAATGGAAAGAAGGTTTTGAGGACATCAAAACGCAATACTTTGGGAAAAGAGAAAATGGGATATCTGTGAAGAATTCTTGCGCCGGGGTTAAAGCTGTGCCGCAGGTTATCATCGAAAATACCATATCAATCGATGGAGGACATCCCAGCAGAGATGGAAACAATGATTTCTCAATGTTTAGCAATGATGAAATTTGTAAATATATTGATCGGAGTTTCACCTTCTGGAAGGAGAAAGAAGCAGAGCTGTTTGATTTTTGACATTTTTGAATGCAGTGATGGTTTATAGTATACTGTATGTGAAGACAATATACTTCGAATGCAAAATAATTTTGAGGCTTTTTGAATACAGATAAAATAATGTTTGTTACATGATAATGTATGTTAATGAAGTACTTTGTAATGCAGCATCAGGTAGAATGTGACTCTGGACCACAAAAACAGTCTTAAGTAGCACAGGTATATTTTAGCAATAGCCAAAAATACATTGTACAGGTCAAAATTAGCATATAATAATTTTCTTTTATGTCAAAAAATCCTTAGGATGTTAAGTAAAGATCATGTTCGATGAAGATATTTTGTAAATTTTCTAACATAAATATATCAAAACTTAATTTTTGATTAGTAATATGCATTGCTAAGAACTTCATTTGGACAACTTTAAAGGCGATTTTCTCAATATTTAGATTTTTTGAACCCTCAGATTTCAGATTTTCAAATAGTTGTATCTCAGCCGAATACTGTCGTAAAATATTGTCCTAATCAATTTTAAAAAATGTACCCTTATGACTGGTTTTGTGGTCCAGGGTCACAAATGTACCTTATATAAATAAACATCTTTACACAATGATAAGAATCTGGCCAAAAGAGTATTACAGCCATGTGCATTCCTCAAATGTTGATGTTTGCTTTTTCTCTTTTATAAATAAACCATTATTTTGTTTGAAAATTGCTGTTTCACGAGTCCTTTAAAACTCTTATGAATGCGCATTAAAGACTGACACAGAATTTGAGCTAAGGAAATTCTTGCTGTGGCATGCTAATGCTAATCTCCTAGCCTGTAAACACCATTCTCCTTGATATCAAAGTACTAACCATTCACTTTATGGATTTCCAAGCTCTGTTAGCTTACTAACAGTACAAAACAGATGTAAAAATTCACAGATGTGACCATATCCTATTTTCTTACAATATGTTGTGATTAGCTGTTTTCATTTAAGGACTAGCAGCCTGTGAAAAATGTATTTCAAAGCATATCAAAATGTTAATATTTTAAGCATCTACTGAATACTATTTCATATAAGTTACACACTCTTTATGCTTATTTTTAAAGTACAGTAATCTGATATATAGTTGGACTTTAATCCTTTCTGATAATATACAGACTCCACTAACATCCTTATGTAATGTGTTTCCTTATCTAGAGAGTATTGCTGAGTAACATAAAACTACGAAACTAAAGTTAGTTTGGTAACACAAAGTGTCAAGGTGTCATTTGTTAATGTATTATCTAACATGATCGAACAATGAACAATACATTTATTACACTATTTATTAATCTTTGTTAATGTTAGTTAATAATAAATACAGTTGTTCATTGTTAGTTCACAGTGCATTAACTAATGTTAACAAACAACTTGTGGTTTTAATAATGCAATAGTAAATGCTGAAATTATCATTAACCAAGATTAATAAATGCTGTAGATAGTTCATGCAGGGTTTCTGCAGATATGAACAAGTGAAATTTAAGACTTTTTAAGACCTTTTTAATACCACCTTACATGAAATTTAAGACCGAAACCTGTAATGGAAATAGATATTATATTACATGCATATATGTAATATTTAATGTGTTTAATGTAAAAAGTAAACACAATTTCATGGCTGTCATAAATTAAATTTATTACTACGATATACAGTGAACTTTTCATATCAGCAGATACTATTCCACACAAAATATCCCCATAAAAGTACCACTAGAAATATCTGATGTAAAAAAAAATTCTGAAGCAATATTTTCATCAGTGCACTATTAGTTTTTACATCTTAAATCTGCATGTTTGATTTACCTTTATAAAAGCCTTTTTTTTTTTTACTTTTGAAATGTATGCATTAACTTTGAAATTTATTTTATGAATTTATCAATAAATTCTAAATGGCTGTTAGCAGTGAGATTACACAATTTACACTGCAAAATTAAAAGTGAGATTAATGTTTTAAATACATTTATTGATTTATAAATATATTAATTAGAAATGTTGGGTGTGGAGGCATACTTTTAAACACACTAAACTACCAGCAGGTAAGTCACTTCATGAGCGAGTTATTTCAACTGATTCGAGCAAAACGCTGAATCATAGCAGAACGTTGCTAGGAGAATACTTCTGCTGCGATCCTTGCTTTGAACTATTTTCGTTGGTGAAACAGAACAAAACAGTAAATATTTTGTCTAATATGTAAGTAACTACTTGATTAACTACTTGTTTATTGAGCTACAATTAATGTAACATTTGTAATTGTGAGAATATTCAGCAAAAAGCTCACTTGTTATATTACTGAACTATATCATGCTATAAATAAACTATACATTTTAAAATTTTACCTCAGTTTGTTTCTTTAGAGTGCTGTTACATTCATTTGTTTTAAAGTATGTCACAAATAGACCAGAAATACACTATCCATTATCAATTTCTGTTTACGTTGAATGTATTAAAATATGAATCTTTCTTGCCTTTCGATGCTTCGCTAGTTGTTTTTGTCACTTCAGTTTTAATCAGGCAGTTTGTTCGGTCGGGCAAGTAAAAAAAAAAAACATTTTAAAAGTATCTCCAAGGCTGGCGGTCATCTAGCTCGACCTATATTTATTATTATTATTGAGAACATTATATAAGGTATTTTGACCTGTATTCTGCTACTGCGATTCTGTATGAAGACGCAGTAACTTCCGCAGGGGGAGAAAAAAATCTACAGTTGTTAACAACTGGCCTTAGCCAAGCCCTATATTCAGTTTTTTCAAGCTAAGTATCGCTAAACGTGCACTTCCCCATAGCTAAAAAGTTAAATCCATTTTACTTCTGCGGTACAATCCGAGAGAGACTCACGCCAATAACAGAAAGCTGATTGGGCTATAGACCTTTCTCACAACTTCCGTATTTTGCACCGGAAATACGCAATTACTGTGTAAACCTATTTCCGCCCCAGTATGCCGGTAACCAGTTAAACAACAAAGATGGCGAAAACATCGAGCAAGATTGTTTGTAACATCAAGACCACGACTGTTATATTGCTTTAATAAAGTTGTACATGTCCTCTATACTATCCATACATAACCTTATAACCCTAGTCCTCGGTCTAAGTGGACACACTAGTAATTTGTTAGCCTGATTGCTCTCTAACGTTAGCTACGTTACTTACCTTGAAAGTTATGGATAAACGGGACGTTCTAAAACGCTTAAAGTTTCTGTCAAACCTTACTTGGAACAAACACTAACTACTATCAAAAGAACGAGCCCTTATTCCGCAGATAAAGTGAATAATATCACGTTAAGCGTTTTCTCCCCCAAATAAGCCCATTATAAGGAAACAGTTTAACGTGGTTTACGTATCTCAACAGCGACCAGGGAAAACCAAACTTCTGTTAAATATTTACTTATAATAAATACTTGCTGCTGTCAAAAGAACGAGCTCTTATTCAGCATATAAATTTGATCGCCCCCCATAGAAGTCCATTATAACAAACCATGTTAAGCTTTTTCCTGTATGGAGTTCTATAGGGAGAAAAGCGTGATATTATTCACTTTATACGCTGAATAAGAGCTCATTCTTTTGACAGCAGAAAGTGTTTATTATAAGTAAAATTTTAAGCCACGTTAAGCTTTTTTTTTTTTGTATAATGGACTTCTATGGGGGGCGATCACTTTATATGCTGAATGAGAGCTCGTTCTTTTGAGAGCAGAAAGTGTTTATTATAAGTGAAATTTAACAGAAGTTTGGTCTTCCCTGGTCGCTGTTAAGGTAAGTTAAACCACGTTAAGCAGTTTCCTTGCAACGGGCTTCTATGGGGGAGAAAACGCTTAACGTGATATTATTCACTTTATCTGTGGAATAAGGACTCGTTTTTTTGATAGTAGTTAGTGTTTGTTCCAAGTAAGGTTTGACAGAAATTTGGGGTTTCCTGGTAGTTTTTTACGTACATTAAGCCACGTTAAGCGTTTTAGAACGTCCCGGATAAACTCTTAGTGGAAAAATTTATATGTTCAGTACTTCCAAAAATTCTCAAGACTAACAATTACTCTGAACAACTTAAGGTCCAGGTCCAGTAATGTAAATGAATGTGCTTAATGGTAAAATTACAAACTGCACAAGTGTGTATGGTGTTCACTAGTGTAATTTATTCTGAGTTCGGATTAATAGTCTGTGCTGTAATGGCTTTATTTTATCTTGTCAGACTGATTGTGTTTTAAGAGCCAAACTTGCACCACAATATGGCAATACTCCACTTTTCAGAGGTTTAAAAGTGAGGCAAATGGATCATAAAGCACCTGTCAGTCATATTAGAGAAACAGCCAATGCAGGCACACACTGTTGACCCAATTATGCAGCATTGCCCATATGGAGGGCCACTAGAGGGGATGAACACAGAGGGTGGGCCGATTCACTGAACTAAGGCCAGTAACTTTGATCCCATTGCTGAAAAGGAAAAGTTCCTCTGTGATTCTTGACACCTGTAGCTTGTTTTAAGGAGTTGGATCATTCGTGCGCTATTGTAACTTCATGGCTGTTCAGTGGTGATGAAGTAAAATGCAGTGTGCTCTGGAGCGCGTGCATGTGTGCAGTGGATGGACATAACGATCGCGGGGTGCGGGTGCATGCGCAGCGGCTCCGGTTTGCTCTCCTCCGGCTCGACATGTTAAATTCAAGTACGTAAAAAAAAAAAAAAAAAACAGTACTCTTATTTAAAATTCTTTGTTTTATTGAATCCAGTCTTTCTGAACTCCTACATATTCATAGTTATCCCTTAAGAATATTAATGAGCATTTGACAATAATCATGTACATCTGCACCACCCCCCATGAGATGGCTATCTTTTAAAAAAGAAAAAAAAGGCTTATCTTAGTATATTTATCTTGTTTCTAGTCAAAATTTCTAAAAATTCTTAAATTAAGGCGAGACACTGCCAGTGAATAGGGTAAAAAAGACAACTAATAGTTATCGCCTTACTGACCCAGTTGATCGATTACATTGATAATATGAAATATGTGTTTATTTGCATACATTTCTAGTCCAGAAATCTAAACACTGGATGAAGTCAGTTTCAAAATTCATGTTTAATTTTTTGACATAGTGTCAAATGCTTTTACAGAGGGAATTTGGGGTATATCATTTTATCACTCCATAATTCAGGAAAAAACTTTGAACAGACAAAAAACATGTATTTCTTACCATTTTGGGGAGAAAATGTTGTATAAAATCAAGCTAATATGAACAAATCCCTCTGTAAAAACCTTCAGGATATAGACAGAATACAAATGTAAAGTGTGGTGTGTGTAAGTGCTGCTGAAGTGGAGATTTATGGCTCAGTGTAGGAGAAAAAAACTCTTGGCCTTAAAAATATGTATTGTAATTGAAATCTATTGATACAAATAGATAAAGTGCTATAAAAGAAACACTTATCAGTGATGTTTGGCTGTTTTCTGAAAAAACACAAAGGCCTAAATCTCAAACTTCACAGCTGCATGAAAAAACAGCGTTTTTGCCCGTAAGATGTATTTAAGATATTTAATCTTGTTTTTGACTCAATGGGGTAAGTAAAATATTTTTAAATCAAGATGCATTTTAAATGAATTTGTAGAAATTTTCACTAGAATCAAAAAAAAAATACTAAGTAAGATGCAGCCACTGTTGTTCAAGAACATCCAATCAAATGTGAAGTTAAAGTTAATTAGTCAGAGCAGCTGTAATGGTTCTTGATTAAAGGGGGTGTGGTTGATAACGACTATTCATTTGCAGAGTATAAATAGCAGTCCAAGGCCTCCTGAAACTATGCTCAGTTGTTTAGTAATGGCAGGAAAGTGGCATTTATGTTATTTCCAAACACTATGTGTTTTGGCTATTTCTTTTTGCAGTGCTCTTCCTCAAATGGGTTTTCCAGCTCAGAATCCTCAAGCTCTGATGTTCCAGTCGTCTGACCATCGGTTTAAACAGTCAGCTCAACAACAATCTGCTCAGCAGGTTCCTCAGAAGTTTCAGCTTCAGCAGCCAGTGAAGGCCGAGCCTGTTGACAAATGTGCTGTAGCTGATTATGAGCAGATCCAATGTGGACAACCTGGTATCAGTGGTGCTGAGTGTGAGGCTATCAACTGCTGCTTTAACGGACAACAGTGTTACTATGGGAAAGCCGGTAAGAGTTTTGAATCTGATGAAATTTGGTTAATGTTTGTTACCCACATTAATCTACTCTTGTATGTCATTCCAGTGACTGTCCAGTGTATTAGAGATGGTCAGTTTGTGGTAGTGGTGGCTAGAGATGTTACGCTGCCTCGACTGAGTCTGGATTCAGTCCGTCTAGTGGGTGGAAGTGAACCACCTTGCACTCCTGTGGACTCTACACCTTTCTTTGCTATATACCAGTTCCCTGTCACCGCATGTGGCACGAGCATGATGGTGAGGAGATGCTTCTGGCTTTATTCTGCATGGCTTATGATGGGCTGGATGTCAACAGTGTTCATATTTGCAGGAGGACAGTGGATATGTGGTGTATGAAAACAGAATGACCTCCTCGTATGAAGTAGGCGTTGGTCCGTTTGGTTCCATCACGAGAGACAGCCATTTTGAGTAGGTGACTCATACCCTTTATCTTAAGTACCATCTCTGACAAACTCTACAAGTTGACCGTTTGTTGTCCAGGCTTCTCTTCCAGTGTAGGTACTCTGGTACTGCTGTGGAAGCTCTGGTTGTGGAGGTCAACAGTGTTCCTGCACCTCCACCAGTAGCTGCTCCTGGACCTCTCAGAGTGGAGCTTAGACTGGCCAATGGCCAATGTGTCACCAAAGGTTGCGCAGAAGGTAAGACTTGTCTTCAGTCTTAAAGTCCAGGTTGCAGTGGACTGTGGTTAAACCCCAGTGTTCCTCAGGGGATGAGGCCTACACGTCCTACTACGGTGCTGCTGATTATCCCGTCACGAAAGTCCTGCGAGAGCCTGTGTATGTTGAGGTGCGCATTCTGGAGAGGACTGACCCCAACCTTGTCCTGATGCTGGGACGTTGTTGGGCGACATCAACCCCCAGTCCACTCAGTCTACCCCAGTGGGATCTTCTGATTGATGGGTGAGTCTACCGACAGTCTTTATCCAGCTAGTCTGCTGTGAGGAACTCTCTAACTGCCTCTTTCCTCTTCAGATGCCCTTACTATGATGACCGTTACCTGACCGCACTGGTTCCACTGACTAGAGCGTCTGGTCTTCAGTTCCCAACCCACTACAAGCGCTTCGTTGTCAAGATGTTCACGTTTGTTGATCCAGCATCACTGGCTCCTCTGCAGGAAACCGTATGCTCTCAGCTCTTCCTGAACCCCTAATATTACTCTTTAATGGATTCTATGGCTTAACCCTTTTCTCTTTCAGATCTTCATCCATTGCAGTACAGCGGTGTGCCATCCCTCTTCTGGCTCCTGTGAGCAAAGCTGTGGCAGGAAGAGTAAGTGCACGCAGTAACTATTTCCACTTGATTTGTGACTTCGTGGCCTTTCTCACTACTTTTTCTCCTTTTTAGGAAGAGATGTTGCTGTGAGGACCTCCACTATTGGACAAACTGTTTCCAGTGGAGAAGTGAGATTGGTTGTATGATTGAGTTGTCGTTTAATAAACCATGTGGAACCTTACACTGTCTCAGTGTTTCATGCCAAGCTACCTAAAGTTGCTCGTTTATTTGCTATGTTAAGATCAATTGTGACTCCAAATCTACCTTCAGTCATTTGGTGCATCAACCATTGGGCCTGTTTTGGTTCACAACATTTGTTCTCAAAAGGTCTTCTAGACACCCTTCCCTTAAGATCTGGTTCAGTTAGGGTGACCAGATGAGATTGGTTGAAATTCGGGACAGGGAGGGGGGGTGTAATGAATAATAAAGATAATGAATTTCATGTTTTTATTAATATAAGTAGCCTACATATAATATAGAAGTAACGTTAGGCATTTTTATACTTCAAACTGAAGTTAATGAACCAATCATATTTTTATTAACAAGTGCATATAAATTGATATAGCCTAATACGTAGGCTATAGAAGTATTTTGAACACAGTGCCTCGCCCTCGACCGGTCTGACTTCACGCGACTTCTGCCTGCACTTTCAACTGTCCTAACGGCTGCTGCAACTTGCGCTCTCTTCATCTACTCTATAAAGCAAAAAGGGGACAAAAAGGTCGTATTGTCTTTGTGCATATAGCCTAGATAAATTAATAGAAACAATATAACTTTAAATTCACACTTGAGCTATATAGCCTACCGAGGTTGTGGAGGCTCGACATCAGCATATTTTGCAGAGCTTTTCACTGCTGCCAGCACTCCCATCTTTCCCAGGATGTATTTATGGAACTCTGCACAAGTCATTAAATTA
Organism: Garra rufa; assembly: GCF_049309525.1. Classification (NCBI taxonomy): domain Eukaryota; kingdom Metazoa; phylum Chordata; class Actinopteri; order Cypriniformes; family Cyprinidae; genus Garra; species Garra rufa. The sequence continues at coordinate 29,983,156 of NC_133370.1, forward strand.
ATTTTTACTTTGATTTTGCTGCGGACCAGTTTAATTTTCGGGACAATTAGAGCGGGATTCGGGACAGCAGCTTAGATTTCGGGACGTCTGGTCACCCTATTTATATCCTTTATCCAATTTGTTCCTCTTTGTGATGGAGTTTTCCTCCACGACTCTTATCAGGTCGGCAAAAGTTATCTTTGGCAAACCAGTGAGGGAAGTTGTGTAGACTCTCTCCATTTTAATTTTAAATTACCTGGCTTTCTGCTGTGTTGACATTACACAGGAAGTCTGCATACCCTGCGATTGCGTATTTCCGGTTTCTGTGAAAAAGGTCTATTGCATGTTGGTCTCATTTGTAGTTTAAATACAGCAAATTATATTTGGAATAGTGAAATAAAGAACTACAACACCACGGAAACAACAAAAAGAGAATTTAAATGAGCTTTAGAGGTAGCGTTACATGGACATCGGAAAAATAAGACCTGTGTGAAATTATTTAAGACCTAGAACAGCGAATTTAAGACTTTTTAAGGCCTAAAATTTTGATTTTTAAATTTTAGACTTTTTAAGACCTAAGACCCTGCGGAAACCCTGTTCATGTTAGCAAATGTAGTTAACTAATGAACCTTATTATAAAGTGTTACCGTTATTTTATACATTCTGAGGAATGTTTTTTTATTTTATTGTCAACATCATTTCCACATACCCTGGTTTTCTTTATTTTTTTAGCCCCAGGCTGTAGCTTATGAAGAAGTCTGCAGACAAACAGACTTGTCAGGGCATATAACCTGCATTGAAGTTTCCAGCACACAGTAATGATCTCAGCACTAATATTAGACACACAGTCTATCTGATTTGGATACGTTTTAATGTTATTCTCCTCAGTTGCACGAGATTTCTCTTCTATGAGTGTTTGCATTTTGTCATGTATTGCTTTGCTGAAAAAATAAAAAACAACCTCAAATATTTCTGTACTTTAAAGCAATCCTCTCTTATTTTTTCACCTGATTAGTCTAGGATGCTATGTACTGGAAGAGAATGATTTATAGATTTATGTCCAATAGGTCAAAAGTCATATGTGACCCTGAACCACAAAACCAGTCATAAGGGTCAATTTTGTGAAATTGAGATTTATACATCATCTAAAAGCTGAATAAATAAGCTTTCCATTGATGTATGGTATCCATTAATTGTTAGGGTAGGACAATATTTGGTTGAGATACAACTATTTGAAAATCTGGAACCTAAGAATGCAAAAAAAATCTAAATATTGAGAAAATCGCCTTTAAAGTTGTCCAAATGAAGTTCTTAGCAATGCATATTAGTAATCAAAAAATACATTTTGATATATTTACATTAGAAAATGTACTAAATATCTTAATGTAACATGATCTTTACTTAATATCCTAATGATTTTTGGCATAAAATGAAAAATCGATCATTTTGACCCATACCCAATGAATGGTTGCTATTGCTACACTGCAAAAAATGCTTTTCTTACTTAGATTTTTTGTCTTGTTTCAAGTTTTTTTTTTTTGCTTACCCCATTTTATATTTTATTATTAGCAGACTGAATTGTGAATCTCTCCTTCTTCATTTTTTAGTCTGTGCTCTACCATTTTTATCCAATAGGCTAAACAGATAACACGAAAATATTCTCCTTATTTAATTGCACATACTATATTTACTCTAAAAGTTACTGTATATGTGACCCTGTCTTAAAAACAGTCTTAAGTAGCACGGGTATAGTGTATTGTAGAAATAGCCAAAATTATATATATATATATATATATATATATATATATATTTCTTTTTATGCAAAAAATCATTAGGATATTAAATAAAGATCATGTTCCATGAAGACTGTAAATTTCCTACTGTAAATATATCAAAACTTTATTTTTGATTACTAATATGCATTGCTAAGAACTTCATTTGGACAACTTTAAAGGCGATTTTCTCAGTTTTGTAATTTTTTCGCAACCTCAGATTCCTGATTTTCAAACTGTTGTATCTCAGTCTAATCTAATCCTAACAAACCATACATCAATGGAAAGCTTGTTTATTCAGCTTTTAGCTGATGTACAACATAAAACATCAATAATTAACTTGCATTGGGGTCCAGAGTCACATATAAGGAGCCTATTTAAGTTACTGTTTATAACTATAAAATTATTAATAAATTACCATGTTTCTTATTTTATATATAGATGCCACATTAAAAACAACAACAAACCTATAAATGTAGATCATTTAAAGCTTAACGTTTTATAATGTCAAATTTAGGGTTTGCAACATTTTGTTTAACACCTTCCATTCAATTGTTATTCACAGGATGTATTCACTTGCACACAGATTAGTCTTAGGTCTAAATGTCGTCTTCGAGTGTGTGCAAAAGAAACAAAAAGGCGTTAAAAGTATATAAGTATGTGTTGCATTTACAGATGCAGATGGAAACATTGCTGCACGGATGCTTGGCCTGCGGTTTGGCGTGCGAACAGAGTTTACTAGAGACGTTTCCGTAAACACACAGTGATATCAGACGGGCGTATCGCCACGGCTGCGCATGCGCAGAGGGCTGGAGAATTGACATCGCGGAGCAGTACTGCAATATCCATCGATTCGGGACCGAAGAATATCCATCTGCATTCTCGCAAGACTGGTGCCACCTGTACATATTAATCCATACCAACTGTGTCATTAAAGCAACCATGTCCATGGGAAGTGACTTTGGGAACCCTTTACGGAAATTCAAACTTGTTTTTTTAGGGGAGCAAAGCGGTGAGTCTTTAGGTTTGCCACGACTGGGTTTAGACGAACCCATTAACCTTTCAACACATGCATGAAGTACCTACATTAGTATGTTGTCGAGTCGTTTGTGTATCCGCTTGTTTGTGGTGTTATTTCAAGCGATGTTATCTCTCTCCATCGATTCCCTGTCAAACAAGTCGGTTGCATATGTTTAATTTTTGATTAGTCATGAAAATGTATAGCTATGCCGCGTCATTAGACTACTAAACACCCATCTGTGAATATAACGTGATATAATCGACATTTCAACAACTCTGTTGTGATTGTCACCTGCATTTTCCATTGGAAGCAGAACGGCTGATAATATTATTGATCGCTGTTATTCTAGCGCAGTCGAAATCGCTCAAAACAAATGAGATATATGTAAGAATTCAATCGAAAGAGGTGTATATCGTCGTATTTGTATGTATCTTTCTGTAAACATGCACTGATTTAATGTCATGAAACAGAAAAGCGCAGAGGCTTTGCATTTCCCGTGTGTCTACTGGAGACACACCCAGGTTGGCAGTCAGTGTCTGTGGGATTCTTCAGTAGAGCAAAAATAAAAACCTCATGCATCATTTCATGAGCCAAATTATAAGATCAGCCTATGTAATATGACTAGATATCGTGGTTTATTCATTTGACCGGATGATGGTTTTATCAGTGCTACTGTCACTGTCGGTGTTTGTGAAGACGTAATCAGACGGGCATTTGAGATCATGTCTGTCATTTGATGACTGGACATCCAAACATTGGAAATGATAACACTGAACATGGCGTCACCGTAAAGTTCAGGTGTTCTTCATTTATTTATTTTTTTGTCTTTCATGCTTAAAGCTTGTAATACAGTGGTTATGTATTCATCATTCACTGTTCTATAGAAAAAAAATGGACAGCCAGTCAGACAGAGGGCCCTCTGTATTGTATAAAACAGCATTAGATTGTGATAAGTGATATTACAAATTAAGTCTAAATGACTGGTACCCGAGCTTTGACGGCTGTCTGCATCTTATCTAAATCATAAATCCTATTTAGCCTGAAAACGATGATGAATATCACCACACTTGATTTTTCCCATTATATATTTCATTTTACGCCAGCTTCTGAACATTCTGTCTTTGTTTACTTTGTTCCAAACACAACACAAAAGGAGATGTTAGAACGCACAACATCCTCTCAGTCAGCACTTATCATTTTTTTCATATGATAAAAAATGAATCGTGACTGAAGGAAGGAAGTCGTGCAGGTTTGGATCAACATGAGAGTAACATGGTTTGCATGTTCTGTCTCTTTAACATCAGAAGACCACTTGAATTCTGCTGTCCATGGTCCTGAAGCTCAATGCTGGTCAGATTTGGTTAATCTTGTCTCAAGACATCAGCAGAACAACCAGTGAAGTCACAGAAGAATGGGACCATTATTCCCTTTCGTCCTGTGAGCTCCAGTATAACTATCGGCATTGTGCCATTTGATGATTTTAGTATCTCGCCCCAGCCTGACAAACAGGCCTGACCAGACTGGCCTGAAAAGAGCAGTCCTCTCATGTATGGAATGTGTACTCGGGAATTTGCTGTCACAGTGGCTCCATGCACTGCCGCATTTTTAAGTCATTTTTTCCCCGTCGTCATAACTCTAAATGACAATGAAGTTCAAATGACATTTTCGGTGTAATCCCTTAAGAAATGTCCTGTCGTTTGAAGGACGGAGGTTAAGACAGTGCTTTGTTTGCAGTATGGTAGTGTAATTTAATTACTAAAAGCACAGTGTATACTATGGGATTGGTCAGGAAAAACAAGTTATTAATCACGCATATGATTCATCAAAATCTAAATCTTTTCCTGTGTGTTGGTTTGTTTTACAGTTGGGAAAACATCGCTGATAACAAGGTTCATGTATGACAGTTTTGACAACACCTACCAGGTATACCATTGGTTCTTTCAGTGCAAGAGTTTTCCAGATAAGTCTGCTATTTTGCTCTTACTTTTAATCTTTTTATCATTACAGGCAACCATTGGAATTGACTTTCTATCAAAAACTATGTATCTGGAAGACCGAACCGTAAGAAGCTCTGCAACTAATTATAATTTTAATAGAATTACACTGGTGCAGTTATCATTATTTGTACAAATATGCCTTGTGTGTTTATTGCAGGTGAGGTTACAGCTATGGGACACCGCAGGACAGGAGCGTTTTAGGAGTCTTATCCCAAGCTACATTAGAGACTCCACAGTGGCTGTGGTGGTGTATGATATCACAAGTGAGCACCTCACACACACACACACACACACACACACACACACACACACACACACACACACACACACACACACACACACACAGCTTTTGTGTCGCCATTGATGAAATATGCTTTTAACAAAACTCACTGATGCTCCAATTAGACTGTGATTTTTTATTTTCTTCCTCCAGATGTCAATTCGTTCCAGCTAACCTCCAAATGGATTGATGATGTCAGGACAGAGAGAGGAAGTGATGTCATTATCATGCTGGTGGGCAATAAAACAGACCTTGAGGAAAAGAGGTGGAATCTTTTATATTAACATTTAACATAATATTTTGTGCTAGAATTCATAATTAGTGTCACTATCCACCTTTTTTCAACGTTAAAGCAAGTATATGGGTGAGACTTCCCGTTCATTATCCGCTATATAAAAATAATGAGAAGAATAACACGTGCAGTTAATGGTAAAACTGTTTGCACTACAAACCAATGTGTTCATAATAAAGATAAGGTAAGGTAAGTCACTCCAATTTGCTAATCAAATAGCAAAACGGGCCATTTTGTACAGCTAAAAACACTCCTACGTGAAGAAAAAGGTGGATAGTTTTAAGTTTTATTTTAAATTTATTCATAATTAACTGAAAATTGTCATTTAAATTGTAATGCATTATGTTGGGATTTGCTCCGACAGGCAAATCACCATAGAGGAGGGTGAGCAGCGGGCCAAAGAGCTGAATGTGATGTTTATCGAGACTAGTGCAAAGACTGGCAGCAATGTTAAACAGGTGAATCTAAGAGCGCTACATTGTCTGCTCAATGGCAAATGGACTTGATCCAATAGAGTAATTTAATTGAGCTCATGCCCTGTAACATGACACATGGAAAGCTCTAAAAAGATTTGATTTAGCCAGAGTTGTTGCCCACAGGGCTTTAGCGGTACCAATCCGCTCTGGAAAAAAAAGTCTGATTTCATTCTCTTTCCGTTTGGTTTAATAGTTGTTTCGGCGAGTGGCTGCTGCTTTGCCCGGAATGGAGAGCTTGGATGATAACAACAAAGAAGGAAGTATCCTTTAATGCATGACATTTAAAGGTGATGTGTCATTTTTAGGGCTGTCACGATTTCTCGAGTAATCAAGTACTCAATTAAAAAAAAAAATCCTTGACTACATTTTGCCTGTGTCGAGTATCTGGCATAATACTGAAAGTGGCACATTCCATGGACGAGAATCAATTAAATGCATTATTAGACCGTCTTTTAACGGCCTTAAAAATCATAATGCTATTGTGAACGCTGACTCCGTTCACAGTAAATGCTGCTCCACACAAACAATTAACATTTACATGTGTGGTGCTTCTCAAACTCAAAATCTCTGCATATTGGTGTGAGTTTGGGTATTTGTAAGGTAAATCGTTTATAAACCTACACAAACCAAGGAGAATACATCAATATCTTTCGTAAATGCTAACTGTTCATTGCGATTTCAGAATAAAAGCTCAAATTCCCTTTACTCTGAGTTTACATGTTTTGATGTTCACATATTCAAGAAATTACAGTGGTTGTAGCTATTCTGTCATAAAGAAATGGCCAAATATTAAAAATTAATAACACATCTGAATTAATTAAATGTTGTTTAGTAAATATTAAACAAGGATTAGATCGCACAGTAAAGTGGAAAAACAGTTGTCAGGCCAGGGGCGCCCCCTGCTGGCATTTGTTATAGGGAATAATGTACATTGGTTGTTTATAATACATTACATATTTTAACAGTTTTGTTCAATAAAACCATTATTACTTGCTTTTAAAACTTTATTTGAGCTAATTATTATTGCCTCATTGCAATAATAGGATATGACAATATTTGGCCAGAGATACAACTATTTGAAAATCTGGAATCTGGGGGTCAAAATACTAAGAAAATCGCCTTTAAAGTTGTCCAAATTTAGTTCTTAGCAATGTATATTACTAATCAAAAATTAAGTTTTGATATATTTATGGTAGAAAATTTACAAAATATCTTAATTGAACATGATCTTTACTTAATATCCTAATGATTTTCGGCATAAAAGAAATAATGATTATTTTTGACCCATACAATGTATGTATAATTATCCGATTACTAGATTAATCGTCAGAATGATTGACTGAGTACTCGATTACCAAAATAATTGTTAGTGACAGGCCTAGTCATTTTTGAGAATGTGTTCCAGGTTAATATGCAGAGACAAAATGATTAAACAAAAAAAAAAATTAAGCCACGTGTAGGTTGATAATCACTGTGACTGTGGTGCTATCAAAACTTTTAAGCATCCTGTCCACCTAGACTCTGGAACATCATCTCAACCAATACTGTGAGTTTGGGGCGGGACTATCTGTTGGTGCAACCAATGGCAGATAGAGAGAGTGTTTAGAAAGCTAAAAACAATAGTTAATTTTGCATTCACATTTCTGGTAGTGAAACAGAAATTACATCATTTCAAATCTGACCCACTTAATATAAGTTCTTGATTTTATTGTGCATGATTAATAGCCATTTTTATTCTTTGTTTATAGTTGACATAATCAAGTAGGGCTGTCACTGACAATTATTTTGGTGTTTGAGTAATCTGTCAATTATTCAGGCGATTAATCGAGTAGTCGGATACTTCACTTTTTTGCAGTAATAAGTAGACCTAAGTGAACAATAGCCTTTTAAAATGACTTTAAATACATATATAATAGCAACGAGGCAATAATAATTAGTTTAAATAAAGTATCAAAAACAAGTAATCATATGATTTTATTACGTATTATAACAAATGACTGCAGAGAGCGCCGATGGCCTGACGATAGTTTTTACACTTTACTGCGTGATCTAATCCTTGTTTAATATTGACTAAACAACATCTAATTCAAATGTCTGTTAAATATTTACCTATGATTTACCTTACAAATCTGATGAAATAGCAGATGTTGCGTTCCCAGATGAACATTATAATAAACCTAAGGTCACAACAACATGCAGAGATGGAGTTTGAGACACTCCACACGTGTAAATAATAACAGTTTGTGTGGAGCAGCGTTTACTGTAAATCGAGCTGCTCTGACACACACATACATAACCTACATGCATGTAAATAATTGAAGTGCACATATTAAACCTGCATTGCATATATTTATTTAACTGAATCATAGCATTTGTGAATTAATAGCATTATGCTTCATTATGATTTTTAAATGGGTTTAATATGTGGAATGTACCACTTCCGGTATTTTGCCGATTACTTGACACGGGCAAAATGCAACTGAATACTTTAAATCGAATGGTCGAATACAATCAAGGAATTGTTGCAGCCCTTTTTTTTTACTGTCTTGCTCTTTTTCTAAAAACACAGACTTTTTATTACTTCTGATTATGCTTTTTCACCCAAAATACAATTATTAAAATGAAAAGATATATTTAATAAGATAGAGATAACAATAATAGCTCACCAATAGTGTGAAACTGTGCTTAAGGCAACACTATTTTCGTGATTTTCTTGACACACAACCCTTTTCCAGTGATTGACATCAAGCTGGACAAACAGCCAGATCCTCCGGCCACTGAAAGCGGGTGCTCCTGTTAGTCAAAAAGTGATTCGGACCTTCATTAACACCACATGCTTGTTCTGTTGCTTCCTATGGGTCCACGTCCAGTTGAACTTTATGATCGGATATAGGCTTTTTACATCTGAATGGGTCTAAAAAAATTATATTCCTCAGTTGCAAGAACAAAAAAAACTACACTGTCTGTTTAATTGCCAAAATAATATCATAGGTAATTCAAAGTGACTAGCTAACAGATTCATATAAGACAGGAAGTGGCATGTGTACCATCTTCGGACAAAAACAAACATTCAGAGTGGATTATCGGTTGTTATGTTTTGTATTTTTGTACATTACAAAAAGCACTAAATGATGCCTTCACAAAAATAAGTTTAAGATTTAAGACGGGCGACAGAGTAACTGTCTTTCGTCCATAGCATGCATGTAAGACAACTTTTAGAATCTGTCATGTCCTTTGGTCCATACACATCGATAGTAACGAAACGAAGAACTCAGAAATTAATGAAAAAAAGAAAAAAGAGAGAGGTCCTGTTTAAAGTCGTAGTGTGGGTCTGTGTATACAGTACATCCTACATGCTAAACCAGTACCAGCCTCCACGAGAGGTGTGTGTACTAACCCGGCTAACCTTTAAAGTGCCGTGGCACTGTTGCAAAGAACCAATGGATTTTTCTGCTAGCTCCATGTATACACTTTAGATCCGCCAGGCGGTACTGTATTGTATATAGTATTTATATTATTGTGAACATCCATCATTTAGACGTGGTTTATGTTCACTTGTACAAATGTTTTCTTTATTTTTTTCTTCTTTTTTTATATAACAAGGGCTTCACTCTTATTTTCTCAGTCTCACCTGTAGCCATACACTGGTAGTAAGTATTACTTATGATTTGGGCATTTTGCTGTTGCCTTATACCATTTTACTTATCCACCAATGTTTTACAGAACTATGTAGGTTGATTTTTTTATTATAATTTTGTATTTGCAGCCAATTAGAACTAAAAAGAATGAGATAAGTGTCATTCATTCGGTTGGGGCGTGAAAGGCGATTTTGAGGTGAGCCTTAGGAAACAACAGATTTTCATTTCAAATACATGCACTTTCTTCTGGGTTCTGACAAGGAAATGTATGGTTCACCACATCCTAAAGTGATGAAGCAGACAAATGATTGTCGTATCCTTTGTAGTAAAGCTCTCGTTGTCTCCCACACATGTTGAACGGATGTGTAGATTAAAATTCAAAATGCTAGTTCGTCTGAGAGAATCCTAAAACGTGAAGACCTTTTTAAAACAGCACTGAGCTGAGAGAGAATGTACCCGCCTGTCGTCCACTCACGTTATTCTGGTTATCGCAACAGTACGTTCAAGAAATGTGAGTTGTTTACGAATCTCTGGAAACATAGTATCTTTAATATTTAATGTATTTGTTTTTGTTTTCTATTTTGAATTGTTTACATAAATGCACTGATTAACACCACTGATTGTATAGAGATTACTTTAGGATATATTAGGTATTTATAATATATTTAATTGTTAGTGCGAGTTTCTTTCCGGTGCCAATAATTCTATTAACTGAAACAAAAATGGACATGAGGAATAACTGTGACTGAATTGTTGGTACTAGGCTTGATTTTAGGGGCGCTGATATTAACTGTGGGGCGGGACTGAGGTTAATGAGTTTTGCATTGACGGGGCACAGAATATGTCATCTTTCGCATTCACATTTCTCCGTTTCCTCTCGTTTGCTTTGTCATCTTTCACTTTTGTACACTAGTTGTGCCTTCTGTTATTGTGGCATCACAATGCAAAGCTTTCATTGTATGGCTACCTGAGAACACATACGTTACAGAACGGTGGTCACTGACTGGTTGGCCAGACAACTGACGGATTTATGATGTTGATCTGTGATGAAATTGTTGTATTCACACCATCTAACCAATTCACAGGCGGTCGAGAAGAATTGCAGAACAGTCCCGTGCAAGAGGAAGGTTGTATGTAAAAACAGGAAGTTGCTGCTGATAGTGTGAGAAGATTGAATCTGTCAGAGTTGTTGCCATAGGGTTGTGTAGAGCAGTGTAGTTGGCTCTTTATTCACTCTGTAAGGACATTTATGAGCATGACATCTGTCTGAAAAAAAAAATCAATAAAATCCATGTCTTAATACCAAACTGTCTACTGCTGCAATGCTGAGTCTGATTTTGCATTTATACAGCAATTTAAGTTAATGTTTTGTGTAAAAGTATGTACCTTTTTGAACAGCAGAAAGAAAGGACGTTTGAATGAAAAAACAATTTAGGACAAATCCTATGTTCAAAGTTTCATTTAAAGTTGAAAGCAATGGCGCCTTTTTACAAACTGCGATTGTGCATTTTCACAGTTGTTGATAGATCTGGGTAGATTACTAATTAAACTGATTACAAATTGTAGTCTGTTACTGATTACAGATTAGATAATGAAGATTGTAGGTAGGTATCCTGACTACTTTTTAGATTACTTTTTTGGTAACACTTTACAATAAGGTGTCATTTGTTAACATTAGTTAATGTATTAACTAACACGAATGAAAAATGAACAATACATTTGTTACACTCTTTATTAATCTTTGTTAATGTTAAAAAAATACAAACGTTCATTCTTTGTTCATGTTAGTTCACAGTGCATGCACTAATGTTAACAAACACAGCTTGTGATTTCAATAATCCATTAGTAAATGCTGAAATTAACATTAACTGGGAGTAATAAATGCTGTAGAAGTATTGTTCCCTCTTTGTTTATGTTCACTAGTGTAGTTAACTAAGGTTAACTAATGAATCTTATTGTAAAGTGTTACCCTTTTTTAAATCAAACTTGTTAAATATCATTAAAATGTATTATAGGATAACTATTGCCAAAATGCAACCTGGGCTGTTCTTTTTACTGTAAACGAGACCAACTTATATCTAAAAGCATAATTACGACAAACGAGCCGTTTTTGAGATTGACCGTGATTTCATTTTGTGGTCAATGGCCGGTGAATGGGAATACTAGGGGCATACATTTGAGCGCATCAAAATGGATATTTTTACAACACAAAGAAGGCTCGACACACCGTGAAACTTTGCACGAAGTATCGCCTGGGTCTCTACACATGAACTCGAGCATTGAGAACATTGTTTGTGTACACAGAGTTTACTAAATAGAACGTTTTTGAACAACTCACTTTCACTGTTTGAGTTTCCGCTCGCAGCCATCTTGCCAGTCAAGAAGTGTCGATCTCCGAATGCAAATGAATGGACTCCATAGGACGAAATATTAGGCTTATATGAGGCTCTTTTTACAACTAGAAGGTTAATATTGTTTTTCACTTGCGATAAAACAACGAATTAGCCGTGCATTTATATGGAAATATGCTTTAGGAGCTATCCATCCTCGCATTCGGAGATCGACACCTCTTGACTGGCAAGACGGCCGCGAGCGAAAACTCAGACAGTGAAAGTCTTTTTAGTAAACTCTGTGTACACAAACAATGTTCTCAATGCTGGAGTTCATGTGTAGAGACTCGTAATTATGCTTTTAGATATAAGTTTGTCTCATTACAGTAAAAAAAAAACAGCCCAGGTTGCATTTTGGCAATAGTTATCCTTTAAAAATTAAACCAAGGTTTCCCAAACTGGGCATAATGTAAGAATTCCAGTGGGTTTGTAAGTTGAAAAAAGCTAATAATTAAATCATACAAATGTAAATTAAAAATTATTTAAATCCTTTCTTTACGTGCATGTTAATGTGACAGTTATCCATTAGAGAACTGTAAACACGCAAACGTGTTCAATTATTGAACTTCCTCAGAAAAATTTCAAGTAGCCTACATATTTTAAAGGGTTTGATTGACAAAATCCCTGCTTTATATGAACAAACATTTATAAACCTCAAAATAACGAGGTTTCCTGTGATTTCGAAGCTGAATTTTTAGCGTCATTAGTCCAGTCACATGATCCTTCAGAAATGATTCTAATATTTTTATTTGCTGCTCAAAAACACGTTTATGATTATTATGTTGAAAACATCTAAGTATATTTTTTTCAGGGTTCTTTGATAATTAGAAAGTTCAGAAGAACAGCATTTAAATGTCCTCATTACTTTTGATCAATTTAAAGCATCCTTGCTAAAATAAAAGCATTAATTTCTGTAATCTCTTTCTCAAAAATATTATACTGACTCAAAGCTTTTGTATGGTATGTTACAAAATTTTAGATAAAAATATACTCAACTGTTTTAAATTTTAATAATAATAAAGATTTGTCTTGAACAGCAAACCAGCATATTAAAATGAAGGTTCATGTGACACTGAAGACTGGAGTAATGATGCTGAAAATTTAGCTTTGATCACAGGAATAAGCATTATAAAATATATTCAAATAGAAAACAGTTATTTTAAATAGTAAAAATATTTCACAATATTACAGCTTTTGCTGTACTTTGGATCAAATAAATGCAGGCTTGGTGAGCAGAAGAAACTTCCTTTAAAAAACATTAAAAATCTTACTGTCCAAAAAATTTTTGACTGGTATTACAGCCAATTCACAGCGGTCATTAGAATTTGTGTTTTCCTACCTTGGTATTAAATTACATTAAAGCTGCTGCATGAATGTTTCTAATACAGTACAAAGGCTGAGAAAGTGAGGGCAAGTATGACCTTTCTCTCTTTTGACCAGCATAATCAATCTCTCAGTATATTTTTTCCTTTTCGTAAGTCATAGAAACATTATGTTGGATGTTTTTCTTTCGCTACTGGGGCAAATGAGAACACAAGCAACTATATTTGTTGCAGTTTCCATTCACCACCATAGAAGATCACCCAAACTATGATGACCTCGGCTTCTGAGAACTCCATAAATGTGAAAAAGGTCCATTATAGTTAGAGCATTAACTTGATGGAAAATCTCAGAGACACTAATAATTCCCACGCAACATTACAAAAGTTGCATTAATGGCTAATCTAGATCCAGTGCATTTATTGTGATGCGCAGAGACTGGGATTCCCCTTGGAATGGAAACCATAGTCCTCAGGAGAGACAGGTGACTGAAAGTAGAGGCTCACATGATTGAGAAATCGTTGCTTGCCCAACTGTGGACTTTCCAAATCATACCACACAAATAGGCATAAATGCGAACAAATAAGGGGCAGGTATTTTTATCCAGCCAACAAGGTGCAAGTTAGTGTTTTAACTGTAAATAGAAATTCAATGTCACCACTTATCACAGCAGTCTTGTGAATCAATGGCCCCTAGAGACTCCAAGAGCACAAGAGACATTTATCCACCAGTCACAAAAAAAAAAAAGCCATGCCAATCACTGACAGCCATCACACCAAATAAAAGGAAAGCAGCTTGGAGATTACAGGTATCTCTAATTCTCATCACCAGCATCTGTTGTAAGTACTATGTTGATTTTTTAGCGTGTTTAAGATCAGGAAATGAATCAATATGTACCATTATTTCTAAAGGTTGCATGATGACTGATAGTGTTTAATTATTTAGGTTAGGGCTCTGTGACCATCAGGGGGTCTGCAGCACTACTGACAATTACTGTTTGATCTTAAGTGATTTTTGAGAAAAAATATAAAGGATAAACCAAAATTGAACAACTTATTTAAATCAACAAAGTAAATTTTAATCAAAGCTAAAGCTCAGCTAAATATTAGTTGTTCTTGATGCAGTAAAAAATATTATTTAAAGTTAAAATGACTGTTTACATTGTATTAATGGTTTGTAATGAAAAATCATAGGTGGGCAACATTAAATTTATCTCAAAAAAGTCTGAAGACCTTTAATTAGTTTAAGTATTAGTTATGCATATGATACAACAATTGAATCTTCCTAAAGTAATATCTCAAAGTTATATTAAGTGCTCTCTGAACACCAGAGCCAGAATTTAAATTGGTGATTAGTTTGTGATCTGTATGCAGGACTCTTGTGGAAGCATGTCTAGGGTGGAAGGTTACGGAGAGTCTGACCTGCGCTCACAGCTACGAGCATGTAGGACTGAGATCGCCATGGCAATCCATGACCCCTTCCCACTGCTGTATGGGCTGGCGGATCACGACATCATCTCTGAACAGATCCTGAGGGTGAACATTTCCATAAAATTATATTCCTCAGCATAATCATAAATACAGTTGAGGTCAGAAGTTTACATACACCTTGTGGAGTCTGCAAAATGTTAATTATTTTACCAAAACAAGAGCGGTCGCACAAAATGCATGTTATTTTTTACTTAGTACTGAACTGAATAAGATATTTCACAAAAAAGATATTTACATATAGTCCACAAGAGAAAATTATAGGTGAATTTACAAAAAAGGGTTCAAAAACACAAAAATGCTGAAAAACCAAAGAATTTGTGGGACTTAAAGGATTTGTCTGAAGAACAGTGGGCTGATTAACTGTTCAGGACAAACAAAGGACTCATGAATAACTATCACTCAACTATTCTCAAAAAAAAAAAAAAAACACAGCTGTAGATTAAGGTAACAACACAGTATTAAAACCCAAGCGTATGTAAACTTTTGAACAGGGTCATTTTTAGTAATTCTACTACTTTTTTTTCTCTTGTAGACTATATGTAAACATCTTTTATGTGAAATATCATATTCAGGTCAGTACTAAATAAAAAATAACATGCATTTTGCATGATCTCTCTTATTTTGATAAAATAATTAACATTTTGTAGATTCTGCAAGGTGTATATAAACTTTTGACTTCAACTGTATGTGTAATCATAGTTCATTACATGCTAAAAAAAGATACTATTTCCATTAACACTTAAGGAGACGTTAGAGCGAAAGAAAAAGGACGGGATCCACAAAGCTGTCTACTCACTGCTCACTTTGATACTGGACCAGGACACCACTGTCCTCCAGGGTTTCTGGAGTAATCTCTGTAAAGAGTACAATAAGGAGTGTTATCCAAAACTGGAAACCCTGTTTATGAGCCTTCCCAAAGGTACAGTGCATAGGTCTGACAAACATAAGTGGGTTGGAGGATAATTATAGTTTAAGTGATGATGATCTGATTTGGCAGAGTTGAAGCAGGTGGTCAGACACGCAGGGAACCCCAGGCTTGAGCTGCAGGTCCGCAGCCAGTCAGGCAAGAAAAGAGGGGTGGCCGAAAAACAAATGAGTCACCGACCACATCACCACAACAAGAAAGCCTTGACCTCTAGCTCAGGTATGGACACCAGCACACAGACTAAAGAATTCTGGTCATATAGCAAAAATATGTTCTAAGAACATTTTGTTAATGTTCCTATAGAGGGTTTGCACTTACGTCACCATTTGGTCAGTTACCCAGATGCGCTGCCATACTGGCGATACTCGGATGTAAACAACAGCATGGATTGCACTAATGAAACTTAACTTATGCTGTCTACACTACAGAAAAAGCGTGTGGAAGCTGATAAATCATATAGAAAAGGACTTAGTATGCAGGAAAGGGAGCAATATTGTGACAAACTAAAGTTAATAGGTGGTAAAGATACATACAAGCAGTATTAAGATATCAGCCTAATATTTCACCTACCTGACCAGAAATTTGCCCTGGAAATCCTGGTTCAGCCAACCACAAACGCCTTTTGTTCCTCAGTTTTTTTGCACTTGTCTGCTTTGTTATAACGTTTGGCCGTCTATAGTACTCCAAATGTTTTTCCCGGTCTACCAATTAGTACAGTCCAAAACATGACAATATTCAACCATTTTCAGCCGCAATGATCAGTAAAATACTGTATGCATTTAGTTCGATTCAGTGGCTTTGTTTATGTTTAGTGCCACCAATAAGGCATATTGATTAAGTTATGAAAACGTTACATCTTAATGTTCTCTGTACATTAATGTCCACTTGTTTTAAAATGTTTTTCTTCGTTATGTAAATGTTAATGACAGCATTAAAAGGACAGTTCACCCATAAATGCTAATTCTGTCATCATTAAAGGGGCTATATGCAGTGTTGCCAGATCGGGTTGACGATTTCCAGCCCAAAAGCTCACCAAAACCCGCCCACTTCAACAAAAACCAGCCCAAATTTTAACTGCCAAAACAATGAGAATTTTATTGCCATGTCAAGGTTGATAAGGACCATTTTTATCTCTTTAAAAAAAGAATAATGACAAAATAAAATAAAGAAATCAATTTCACAGGAATATGGATCAAAACAGTCCGAAAATATGCGTAAAATGTCTTCTTTTCAAAGTGGAAATTAACCGATGACTTTAACCCTGGGAAAAACACATGCATCATTTTTAATGTCCACAGTAAAAATATGCTAATTTCTGTGCAAAAAGTGCACAATAAAGTGATGAGAAACAAATGTAATGTAGCTGACATTTACGTTCATGCACACACCCACGTTTTCTTATTTCAGTTACAATTATATTTAGAAGTCTTCTATTCATCTCTCACCACGTGTAATCCACTTAAGACTTTTTTTTTTTTATCGTGTAATTTATATTTAGGCCACTTTGCCATGCAATTACTTAAAATGAATAAATGAATAAGCTGCATAATCAAAATCTTGCCCGTTATAGGGCCAAAACCCCGTCACTCACAAGTCATCACATCTCACTAACTAACGTTAAAGACGTAAGTTGATTGATAGGTCTCTGTTAAACTAAACCAGTAAGGGTTGCGTTAAGCAAAAATGAGTTGATGACTGCACTACAAATTATATTACTGTGATACTTTGAGCTCGAAGGTATTAAAATAACAATGACTAATGATAAAAGCGAAGAAAAAAGCAGCTGATTGGGCGGCTTTTATTTTTTTAAAGCAGCCCAAATTTTGTCTACCCGCCCAATGCGTTATTCTCCGGTCCAAGCGATCAAAAGAAGCCCGATTGGGCGGAAACCCGCCCAATCTGGCAACACTGGCTATATGTAACTTTCTGAAATTTAAACTCGCGACTGACACCTGTGGCCAAAAAACGGAACTGCTCTTCCTTTCTGCTCGCTCTCGCAGCTCGCGCTCGTACGTACACACTTCACAAGTCATCCGCTGCAAAGAAGTCAACATTATGTTTACAGAGGTAAGAACCGTCAAATACATATATTATTTGAGAAACTAAGTTTGTTTGTAATATATATGACTAGCGATGGTGGCAGAGTGATCTGAAACGTTTAACATGAACGCGCTTGACGTCACATCCGCAGACAGCGCGCGAAAAATCCGACCCGAGTCACCCGACAGAAAATAGGAAAAATAGGATACTGGCTTATACAGGGGTTGGACAAAAAAACTGAAACACCTGGTTTTAGACCACAGTTAGTATGGTGTTGGGCCTCCTTTTTTTGGCCAATAGAGCATTTCGTCTTTGGAATTGTCATATACAAGTCCTGCACAGTTGCCAAAGGCATTTTGAGCCATTCTCCTCTTGCAGATCAGGGGTCAGGTCACTACATGATACTGGTGTAGGAAAATGTTATCTGACTCGCTCCTCCAAAACACCCCAAAGTGGCACAATAATATTCAGATCTGGTGACTATGCATGCCATGGGAGATGTCCAACTTCACTTTTCTTGTTCATAAGACCACTCTGTGGGGTTGGACAATGAAACTGAAACACTGGCCAATATAATGTTGGAGGTTTCATGGCTATATTTTTGCAGCCTGGTGGCCAATCTTCACTGACTGCACATTCCACCAGTAAGAACAGGTGTGAACGTTGACTATGTGCACCCAATGGTTCAGACATTGTACTCTGAAGGTGGTACCATGTATCAGGATGATAATGCACCAGTACACACAGCAAGACAGGTGACAGAGTGGTCTGATGAACAAGAAAAGTGAAGTTGGACATCTCCCATGGCATGCATAGTCACCAGATCTGAATATTATTGTGCCACTTTGGGGTGTTTTGGAGGAGCGAGTCAGATAACATTTTCCTACACCAGTATCATGTAGTGACCTGACCCCTGATCTGCAAGAGGAGAATGGCTCAAAATGCCTTTGGCAACTGTGCAGGACTTGTATAAGACAATTCCAAAGACGAAATGCTCTATTGGCCAAAAAAAGGAGGCCCAACACCATACTAACTGTGGTCTAAAACCAGGTGTTTCAGTTTTTTTGTCCAACCCCTGTAGGTGCACCCACTGTGAGCTGACAAGGTGTCAGTATGCTCATCAGGAGATGTTTGAGTCATAAATGGTCAAATAAAAAGGCTATTGTTACGTTTATTTTGGGGAAAAAGTTACATATAGCCCCTTTAAGTTGCTCCAACTAAAATGTTTTAGAAAAACGTTTCATAGACAATGTATTTTTTTAAAAGCCAGATAACTTTGAATTTACGTTTTATTAAAGAATGTAACGTTCTATTAAAGAATGTTTGTTCAAAACTTTGAGAGAACCTTGCCAGAACGTTTACCAAAGTTCTGAGAATGTTCCCTGTTAGCTGAGTTAAGAGAAAAAATGGGTGTTTTTTGCTACTCCTGCCACTTCTTTCTGTGACCGTGTGATGTAATTGTCAAGTTAGGCAGTTTTCATTTAGTTTAAATAATAAGCCAAACAAAATAGTTACTATAAAAAGTTACGGCTTACGTTTTCGCCGTATTATTACTAAAGGGCCAATGTAACGTTAACGTTAACGTTACCCTTTTTACATTTCCGGAGCTTTCGGAGGCGGAGGTCGTCATAGTTGTAATGAATGAAAACTACAACAAATAAAATTTTTGCATTCCCATTTGAACCAAAAACAAAATATAAAATTCACGATAGTGTTTCTATGGCTTTTAAAAAATAACAACAAAAGCTGTACTCACAGACACGATCTGCCGAACAAAACGGAAATGTTGACCTAAGACTAACATTTATAAAATAAATATCTCATAACATACTAAAACTACTTTGCAGTGTTGTGTGGACTAATATTAATTTTGTAAAGAATGGACGCTTGCAAGCAAGCCCCCATCGGTTTTACGCGAATCACGTGACATTTTGCGTTCAAAAAGGCGCCCTGTTAACACACACATGCAGTGTTGCCAAGTCCGCTGTTTTCCCGCGGAATTGGGCTACTTTAACACTGTTTCCGTGGGTTGAAACCTCCTTAATAATGTAATATTTAGCCCTGGAATGCTAATTTTACCAGGGCAACCCCACCAAAAAACGTGTATTTTACCCCTCGGAATGCGATTTTTCCAGGGGGACCCCTCTCAAAACGTGACTGGGCTACGTTTGGGCTGGTTTTAAGTAGCAATTGGTCGGGTTTTGTTGTGAAAACCTGGCAACCATGCACACATGTTGTATATCACGGAGATGTCTATTTGACATCTGCAAGATGTTTTTTTTTTTTTGCTCATCTGCAATACCTCTATAGGACGTTTCCAATCAGATGTCAAATAGACGATTAGAAAATGTAAGATGTTTATGATTTAATGTATGTAAACATCTGTCAGATGTTTGTACACAGCAGATACTTTCCAGATGAAGTGCACTTTAACAGACATCTTGCAGATGTACATGTGCTATCTGGGTGAATTATAATATTACTAAATATATTATTATGCCAATATTACAAAATATAACATTATTGAATAAATCCAGCCTTTTGTGTTCGTGCACTTTCACAAATCAGTCTGAATGAACTACAGAATTTGTAATGGTTTTACTAGTTTTAATGGGTACTGGTTTTAATTTCTGTGATGGTTTCTATTGTTTTTTTCAGCAGGGTAATCTAAAAAAATTAGGTAAACAAATCACACACTTAGATGTAACCACTTTGTTACATCAAAATATGACTTAAAATGGCATGATCTGTGGGAATTTTTAGTGAGTAATAAGCTTGGTGAAATTTTGTTTGTAAAGTTTGTTGAAAAGTTTGCAAACATGACAGTCTTGATAACTCAATGTCTTCACTGTTCCAGGAAGCAAAGGCAAGCCAATGCGAAAGACAGATGGTGCAGCGCTTTCTCAAGTCTCAGTGGGAAACGGTAACCACATGTTTGTGTAAAGTGTGTTATTGAAAAACTGTGTATTATAGTAGATGAATGAGGTTGCATATGAACAAATAATATCTTCCAAAATGAAGGGGTCCAGGCTGTATCTACCTCAGTCCAGAGGGCCGTGACTGTGTCTGCCAGTGAGCATCCCACTGGCTGCGGGACAGTGGAGGGGATTCTGATCCAGCAGGTCATTGAGTCTGGTGAGCTCAGCACACTAATACAGTATTGAAAGGCTGTGATGAAAGCCTTTACTTAGCTAATGCTTTAGCTCTTAGTGTGTGTTTTGCTAGTGTAACCTTGCCGTGTAAATACTTTGGCGGTTCACTTTGGCAGCACAGATGTCTCAGCTGCTCTCTCCCGCAGGAGGTGCCAAAAAATGCATCAAGGTTGGAGGAGAATTCTACTCTTCTGGCAAACTAGATGAGACAGCTGGAGTGCACAAGACTGCACAGAACTATAGTCACCAGCAGGGAGAGCCAAGCACAAGAGTCATGGAAGTAGGTGATCAAGATTTGTTCACCTTGTGTAAATTACAGACGTTGAAGATACAGAAAAACCTACTTGGAAAATATTCTATGGGCGTAAGCTGTCATAATGTTAACCTGGTATTTGTGACACTGGACCACAAAACCATGTCATAAGGGTAGATTTTTTTTAAATTGAGGTTTATACATTGTCTAAAAAGCGGAATAAATAAGCTTTCCATTGATGTATGACTTGTTAGGATTTGCTCTAGATACAACTATTTGAACATCTGGAATCTGAGGGTGCCAAAACATCGAAATATTGAGAAAATCGCCTTTAAAGTTGTCCAAATAAAGTTCTTAGCAATGCATATTACTAATCAAAAATAAAGTTTTAATATATTTACGGTAGGAAATGTACAAAATATCTTTGAGGAACATTTAATATCCTAAAGTTTTTTGGCATAAAAGAAAATTTTGACCATACAATGTATTTTTGGCTATTGCTACAAATATATCCGTGCTACTTGGTCCAGGGTCACATTTATGCTGCATATGTTCAGGTAGAGCATAATGATGATGAGTGTGCCATATGTAAAGACGGTGGGGAGCTCATCTGCTGTGACGGATGTCCTCGTGCCTTCCATCTCGCCTGCCTGGTGCCGCCCCTCACCTCCATACCCAGGTACAGATTAGTCATTTGACGCACAAGCCACTGACCCTACCAAAGCTACAGGTGACCTATGACTGCGCTCGTCATTATTCTTTAGCTGTGTTGAACTAAAGTCAGTGTTGATAATCTACATACTGTAGAATAAAAAAAGGTTCAAATGAGATTTGAAATCCCAATTTTCAGTGTGGTTTCAGACTTTCAGATACCAGTGGTTCTCAACCACTAGGGGGCCTCAGCAAACTTTCAAGGGAGCAGCAGAATGACATACAATTAATATGAATTATATTATTAAATAATTTGTAATATTATTAATACAACTTTAAAATTACAGACTAATAATATTGATTTGTAATAAATAATAATAAATAAATAATATTAATTAATCTGTCATTTAAAAAATGATCTAAATTGATTTTATTATTAATAATTAAAAAAATACAATAATCTAACTAAAATGGCTTTAAAAAAATACATAAAATCATAGATAAAAATACATGAAATTCTGTCATAAATGACTCACCCACAAGTCGTTTTTAAACCCTTAGGACCTTCACTCATCTTTGGAACACAACTTAAGATATTTTTGATGAAATCCGGGAGCTTTCTGGCCCTGCATAGACAGCAATGCAACTGACACGTTCACGGCCCTGAAAGGCAGTAAGAACATCATTAAAACAATCTGACATCAGTGATTCAACTGTAACTTTATAAAGTTTAGAGGATACTTTTTATGCGTAAAGAAAACAAAAAGAACAACTTTATTCAACAATTTCTACTTTTCCATGTCAGTCTTCGACACGCATTCCCGAGAGTACCATGAAGGATATGAAGAAATTGTTGAATAAAGTCATTATTTTTGTTTTCTTTGTGCACAAAAAGTATTTTTATGGCTTCATAAAATTAAGTGTAATGATGTTCTTACTATCTTTCTGGGCCTTGAACATGGTAGTTGCGTTGCTGTCTATGGAGGGTCAGAAAGCTCTGGGATTTCATCAAAAAATATCCTAATTTGTGTTCCTGAATGAAGGTCTTACAGCTTTGAAACGACATGAGGGTGAGTAATTATTGACAAAATGTTCATTTTTGGGTGAAATATCCCTTTAACATAAATGGGGGTGGGGTTTGAGAATTGTGTTGGAAAATGGGGAGCCTTCGAGTCAAACCTTTTGAGAATTATTGTTTTATATCAGTGGTTCCCATGCACTATAAAAAGTTTTCACCAGATTCAACTTAAAAACCTAAGTTAAGCAGCTGCCTTACATTTTTAAGTTAAATCAGCTTAAAACTACAAGTCATTTTAACTTATTACAATAAAAATGAGTTGATATAACTTGTGAGTTTAAATGACTTAAGTTGATTTAACTTAAAATCTTAAGGCAGCTGCTAAACTTAAGTTTTTAAGTTGAAACTGGTGAAAACTTTTTACAGTGCAACCATGTTCCTGGAGGCCCCCTATCACTGCATGTTTTCCTTGGCTGTATCCGAAATCGCCCCCTATACCCTCAAATAGGGCACTATTTGAGGGGACAACCATTTTAAGTGGTGTTCGAAACCATAGTGGACATTCTCGAGTGCACTCATTCAATCCCACAATGCACCACAAAAACGAGTGTACAACCGATGTACACTCAACAGCTAGAGATAACCTATAATGCACTGTGAAAGTCACGCGCCGATTGAATTCCCGCGTCTCAACCATCCGTTCATTTTACAACACGCTCGTCCACTGCGTAATACAGCGTACAACACAGGTACACATTAGTTGTAAATTGATTATTAATTTGTTTAACGAGGGTTTCTACATAATTTCTGTGACAGAGTTAAAGATAAATCCTTTAATCTCACTACTGGAACTGCCCGTTTCAAATGATTATTAAACAGCAAGCAAACTATGCAAAAGCAGCAGTCTTTCCAGTGCACTAGTGTCCAAATTCACTCACTGTATGAGTGGACTAATGTAGGGAATAGTAAATAGGGTATAGGGGCGATTTCGGAAACAGCCCTTGTCTCCTTAATCAAACACACCTGATTCAGATCATCAGCTCATTGGTAGAGTCTCCAAGACCTAAAATGGGTATGTCAGACAAATGAGAGATGCAAAATGTGCAGTGTTGGGGGCCCTCCAGGAACATGGTTGGGAACCACTGCTCTACTGTATATGAATCTTTATATGAATGTGTTTGTTTTCAGTGGTACCTGGCGCTGTCAGCTATGCCAAAGCAACAGAGCGAAGGACAGAACATACACCCCTTTGCAGGTAAAACATGACAAGATTTCATTTGAATTTGAAGATCAGAGTAAATTTAACTTATTTTGTCTTCTGTAGAATGTGTAAGTATCTTCTGTTGTATCTGAAGGGCTGTACTAAATGAAAAAAGATGATATTTAGGCAAAATAAAACAAAAATGTACACATCCTCATTCATCTTAATGCATCGTTTTTCCTTTTGAAGCATCAGTGAGCGTTTGAACCTTCTGTAATAGTTGCATATGAGTCCCTCAGTTGTCCTCAGTGTCAAAAGATGGATCTCAAAATCATACAGTCATTGCTGGAAAGGGTTCAAATACACAAAAATGCTGAAAGCAATAGAATGCCAAAGAATTTGTGGGACCTGAAGGATTTTTCTGAAGAACAGCAGGCAGTTTAACTGTTCAGGACAAACAAGGGACTCATGAACAACCATTACTAAATGTAAAAACACAGCTGTGGATCATTCAGGTAACAACACAGTACTAGGAATCAAGTGTATGTAAACTTTTGAACAGGTCATTTTTATAAATTCAACTATTATTTTCTCTTGTGAACTATATGTAAACGTCTTTGATGTGAAATATCTTATTCAGGTCAGTACTAAATAAAAAATAACATGCATTTTCTATGATCTCTCTTATTTTGGTAAAATAATTAACATTTTGCAGATTCTGCAAGCTGTATGTAAACTTTTGACACCAACTGTTTTGATTATTAGTAGTCCTTGCAGTAGTAATATCTCTGCTCCTATTTTAGCCTGCAGTTCACCCTCCAGTGACAGAGACAAGCTCCAGCTCTGCTGTGGACTTCTCCTTTTTCTCGTCTCTGTCCTCCACTTCACTCTCCACAGTCACAGGAGGCAAAAGCACTCAGCCCATGGGCCTCCAGGTAACACTTTCATGTGAATCAGTGATAGACACAGTGCACACACAAGGCCAGTTACAACAAGAACGATAACTATAACAATAAATGTAACTGTAACGTTTTAATAATCAATGGAATTACTTTCAGGATTTTTATGCAGCTGATGAACAATAAAAACACAGACAGCCAATCAGAATACACCTCACATTAAACAGCTCAAGCATTTAAAGCAGTAGACAACATTACTGTGCTTATAATAAACTGAACGTTATCATACGTTGGTGGGGAGCTAATATAGTTGTTGTAATTATCTTTATAGTTATCGTTCTTGATCTGAACACACCTCTTTGAGAATAACAAGTCTTCTAAAACAGCAAATGACAAAACTGTGGCTCACTAATCAGAATGTTATTTTACATGGGTGTGGACACTAATATACAGTAGTTACCAATATAGTTTTTGGTGTGAACGGGCATATCTCTGACAAGTGTGGTAATATTTTAATATTTAATCTCCATTAGTCTTCAGAGGGTGAGATGGTTGGGATGAGGATGGCTTGTGGAATTTGCCACCTCACCCGAGGCGAGCTGATCACCTGCCCGCAGTGCCTGCAGATGTATCATGCCCTCTGCAACTTCTCAAAGTACAGATGTTATTGTAGTGTTATTTATTTAACAAAATAACTGTGAGCTCTTTCATGCTTTGAATCTTAGTCACTCCCTGTCTCTCTTCCCCTGTGTCTCTTCAGTGGAAAGACAAGATGTAGGAATTGCTCCAGGCCTTGGGTCCCTGAGAGTGAAACATCATCTAGGAGTCTTCAGGTATCCCGTATACACTAAAACAACAATTTTGGGCCTCCTGACCCCACAGATGTTATAAGTCTGGTTTATTCCCACAGGTGAGTCAACATATGACTGATCAGGGCTTAACGCCATCAGAGCAGCTGCTCAACAGAGATGAAATGGACTCTATAATGGGGGAGGTGAGGTCATGTTTCTCAGTACTATACAAATAAATGAATGCAAATGTGAGCAATGGAAGCTGTAAATGTAAATGAAGCCCCAGATGAGATATCTAACAGTATATTTGTCTTGATGAATGCAGGGCTCTATAGATGGGATCCTACAGTGGGCGTTCCACAACATTTCACGTCCTCTTTCTGAATCTCAAGGCTATTTCCAGTGATTCAGTGATTCCAGTATCAGGTTTCTCCTCAGTGTTAGTTGGCCTGACATATAAATAATAGAGCATACAGATTCAATAATGTGAAGAAATGAAAGTATTTGTTTATCCAAGGTTGTTGTTATTACATAATTTCCACCCATTTTTATTTGATCTCAAACTAGTATTTGTGAAAAAATGCAATATATACAATACAAAATGCATTATTTAAAATAACTGAAATAAGAAGCTAATGTTCAGCTAAATGATTCATTGTCCCTCTCACATTAAAATGTATTAAATACAAAAAAAGTTTAAGTATATGTACATCAATAATTGTAATGGATTTACATTGCAAGCATCATGAAGTATGCAAATAAACAACTACGGTAGTAAACAGATATTATTATAGACCTCAGACAGGGTGTACAAGAAACCATATTTAAAGGATTAGTTCACTTCCAGAATAAAAAATTCCTGATAATTATTAATTATTAATTAATTTATGTCATCCAAGAGTCATGTCTTTCTTTTTTCAGTCGAAAAGAAATTAAGGTTTCTGAGGAAAACATTCCACATTGTAAAAAATGTACGTAAAATTTACGGTAAAAAAACGGAAGCAGTGGTTGCCAGAATTTAACCGTAAAAAATACGGTAGCAACATTTTAGGTAATTCACACAAACACTAAACACCATCATGGCAACACATATGAAACTGAAATAATGCAATAAACATTAATTTAACAACATTAGATGTAACATACAACCCTAATGTACAAAACTGATAAGAAAAAACTAAGAAGAGTTATTTCAACAAAAAAGACCACAAATTTCAAAAGTAACACAGGGAATTCTGGGAATGTAAATTTACGGTTATTCACTGTAAGTTATAGGTTCTTTATCACTTCCAAAAATGGTATACTACTGTAAAATTGCATGTAAAAAAAATTACCATATATAGTAGGGGAATTTACCGTTAACCATTCAACAGGTTTTTACTGTAGCATTTTTACAGTCATTTACCGTTAATTTCACAGTAATTTTTTTCAGTGCAGGATTCTTCTCCCTATAGTGGACTTCAATGGTTGGCAACGGGTTGAAGGTCCAAACTGCAGTTTCAATGCAGCTTCAAAGGGCTCTACACGATCCCAGCCAAGGAATAAGGGCCTTATCTAACAAAACAATGTCATTTTTTTTATTTTTTATAAAAATTTATATACATTTTAAACATAAATGCTCGTCTTGCACTAGCTCTGCATTATGTAATCTTATACTACGGGGCAGTTGAATGATAGAATCTAACTGGTTGACAAATGTTCTAATTGTGTGCATTATTTTCAGGGAAACACACGGCGAAATTAGTTCCAGGCAGCACTTGACCGCAGTACATGTCCATATCACTTCGCCACACGATTTCATTTATTTCAAAGGTCCTTACAGCCCAAAACAGCAAAATAACCAAAACCCACAACGACACTGGCCAAACAAATAAACACAGTAAACAATAGAATAAGAACGTTTTTGCCACAATATTACGTTTTATTATGTACAGAAAGCACATAATCTATTTCTCTCACTCTCTCTCCCTCACAGAAGCACATACATACAGTTTACACACACGTCAGCATACGTGCTAATGTTGTTAGCGCTGCTCTGACGATTAACAATTTAAAAACTACATGACAGTTCTCACACGCGAGGTAACAACAGCGTGGTCTTGAAGAAAAGAACTTAAAGTTTCACTATTAGTAGAGACACTGCTGTCGATCACTTTTGAGAGACGCACAGACTTGAGAGAGGTAATTCACCAGCTTAATATCTCTCCTCCTTTCTCTTGCCGTCTGTCTGCCTGTCTGTCAGTCTGTCTAAACTTCATTATTAACTGCATTAGTTTGCTATCAAACGCTTAAATGTCGTTGCTAGGTCTACAATGACATTTTGTAGTTAGTAACGAAGGGATTGGATGAGCTGCATAAGAAATGAATCCTACTCACAATAGCGTTTTAAGGACAAAAACTGGATGATTGTCTTAAAATACATCATCTGATCGATGTCTTGAGGTGTGGTAACCATAGTATAAGCGGAATAATTGACTTTGGTCCTTTGAATTCTCAGAAAATAATGTGTTATTTTTTAAGAATTCAACGGCCCATCGTCAGTTATTCCTTACATGTTAGGTCACACGCGTTAGTTATTCGTCTGTGTACTTTGGTTCAAAGAAAATGACCAAGAAAAAGACCCTCATTCCTCGACTGGCATGTAAAGCCCTTTAAAGCTGCATTGAAACTGCAATTTGGACCTTCAACCCATTGATCCTCATGATACTCTATGGAGAAAAATGGAATGTTGGAATGTTTTCCTTAAAACCTTGATTTCTTTTCGACTAAAGAAAGAAAGATACAGTATGAACATCTTGGATGGACATGGGGGTGAGTAAGTTATCAGGAATTTTTGCTTTGGAAGTGAACTAAACCTATCATTTTACAAAGATGAAAATTAGGCTGCGAGGGAGACTTGATGCTGCTACATACTTTAATGAACTGGCATGACATCATTTTGAACAAAATTGGAATTTGTTTCGGAAGTTCAATACAGAAAAACCTTTTGGAAATGTTCACTCTTGCTGGTAAACACCTTTAAATTCCATTAGTCCATGGCAATTAGACTACAAAATAGAAGTATAAAGTAGATTAGGCTGATACTTTCTTGACAATGGAATGCACAGTGGAAAGTTGTTACAGGGAGTTTTTCGTCTACTGAGAGTCTTTTGGAAAGATGTTTCATCAGCTGAACAATTGGCATATCGTTAAACAACAGTATAATACATTGAACCCACATTGTACTTCTGTTCCTCAGTCTTGATTTCATCAATTTATCAATTTATCATTTTATCGAAACTATTCTGAATAAGGTCTATAGAGATCCTGGCTATCCACCAAGGGGTCCCTTGGCCTTGGTTGAAGACCTGGTCTAGATAATAATGAAACCCAGATTTTGATTAAATATGCAATTTGGAATTTGGACTGTTCTGTAATGTCAGCATGCCTATGATAACCGCCAGATATGAAACAATGGCTCAAGAATAGAAGAATGCATTTCTATTTCTGCCTAACAAATATGGAAAACATGCTCCCATTTTTATTAAAGGGATAGTTCACCCAAAACATGAAAATGACCACATGATTTACAAGCCTAAGTTAAATTAATAAATGTCCTGGCTCATCCAAGCTTTATAATGGCAGTGAATGAGTGTTGAGATTTTGAAGTTCAATAAAGTTCAATAATAAAAATGTAAAAATGTCTGTAGTTTTGTGTGAGGGATAGGTTTTAGAGCAGGGTTAGGGACTGGGGATATAAAATACAGTTTGACCAGTATAAAAACCATTACGTCTATGGCATGTCCCCATAAAACATGGAAACCCAACGTGTGTATGTGTGTGTCTAAGTGCCCCTATGTGGGCCTTCTGTGCTCTTCGGAGAATGGTTTTGACACATCCCATGGAATGCATGGTCCAGAGCCAACGCTGTCAGTTTTCCTTTTTGGCCTCCTCAGGAGACAAAAGAGAGTGGGAAAAAGAGAGAGGAAGAGAAGAAGAGAGTAAGAGAGCACTTGGAATGTTAATGAGAACCATGTGGCACTCCTGGAAATGCGCTGTTGCTAATGTCAAAGCATAATGTATGTCAACACAGAGCAAAGCTTCTCGTTTGCTTTCATAAGGCTTTGTACGAAAACAGTGAAGTGATCCGCGTGGTGGGAATTTATCAGAAGTCTCCGTTTATCGTTGTTTTCTTCTACCTTAGTCTTTAAAGTGTGTGAATGCTCGCTCTGGGGCAGATGGTGTTGTGACAGGCCAGGGGCCAGACGTTGTTGGAATGTTGCGGGGTTGCTATGGATACCTGTCCTTTAAGACCCAACAAATAAGAAACGGGGAATGTATTACGGTGGACCTTAAATCTCAGGAGAGCATGAAGGAAAATGTTTTTATATGAGAAGACATTTGGCAATGCAGACCGCATGCATCAGTGAGACAGGATACACCGCAGGCTGGTTCTGTTTTATCTCCTGCAATGCCAAGACACTTCATGTTTATGATGTGTTAGTCTAAGCGTTCATGCTTGCTTTTATATATCAAAGACATTCTATATTCTTTATGTCCTATCAAGTTTGAAACTGGTGCCAAAGTTCTGCCTAAAAGCAATACACTTAGTATATGACTACCTGATCTCATGACGAAAACGTACCTGTGGGATTTTTTCCGCAAGATGCAAAATACGTACTGATAAGTACAGGGGCGTAGCGTCCGGGCAGACTGGTGGCCCGCCGAGCCCAGAGGGAACTTTTAATTGAAACGAGGGAACGAATAGAATTCTGCACTTGTCCGACAACTTATCAGAACAGAGCCCAAGTTGCAGTTATTAATATAGTTTAGGATAGGATAGTATAGGATAGTATAGGATAGTATAGTTTTGGATTTCAATGGCAAACTGGCTAGATTTAGTTTCATTTCTTTATTAGTTAATTTACGAGGCACAAAGTAACTTTTAAAACATTTAAAACGAGACATTGAGAACTTTGAAAAAGCACTGGTAGTTTATTATTTATTATTATTACAAGAAGATTTATACAGACATTCCCCTTAGTAAAATTACCGATCGCCGCCATCTTGAATTTAGTCACGATAAGTCGAGTGACGAGCAGGAAGGAACTTATCAGGTTATCAACTTATCAGGATGTAGTTTCCTTCCTGCTCGTCACTCGACTTATCGTGACTAAATTCAAGATGGCGGAGATCGGTAATCGGGCCCTTGGAAGTCTACCAATGAAGTGTGGCGCTACTTTGTGCCTCGTAAATGGTGTAAAACAGTGATTTATTTACATGGCTAGTCCGATGCCCTATTCACCCTCATTGACAACCTGTTGTTAGCATCGGCTAACTAACGCCAGATTTCGGACTGCAGTGGACAAGCCGAGATGAGCTATGAAGGGTACCTTCACACTCGGTATCATGATTCAACACACTTTAGGTCAATATCACACCGGACTTCTCCTTTAATAGAGAGAACGTGTTTTGAGATGCAGCCCTTGTTTATGCATTTGCTTGTAGTGATACAGAAATTGCACTTTAGCTTTTAAAGCAATTTAATTTTTTTTCATTAGCTCTAAAGGGTTACTTCACCCAAAAATAAAAATTCTGTCATTAATTACTCACCTTCATGTTCTTCCAAACCCATAAGGTGTTCATTTTTGTTTATGAAAATGTGGTATAAAGTTGTTATTTTTGTTTTCTTTGCACAAAAAAGTGTTCTCTTAGCTTCATAAAATATAGTTGAACCACTAAATTGTGCTCCAAAGATGAAAGAAGGTCTTACAGGTTTTGGAACGACATAAGGGTGAGTAATTGATGGCAGAATTTTTATTTTTGGGTTAACTTTTTAAACTCATTTATAGTGAAGCTTCTGTGACATTTAAAAGGTTTGTTCATCCAAAAATAACAATTCTGTCATTATTACTCACCCTGATGTTCCAAATTGTTCCATGATCCAAACCCATAAGACCTTTGTTCATCTTCAGAACACAAATTCAGATATTTTTGAAGAAATCCAACAGCTTTCTGACCTTGCAACAATGCAACTACCATGTTCAAGACTTTATTCAAGTATTCTCATGAATGCGCAGCAGAGACTGACACGGACAACCAGATCTTATGGCGAAAACGTACCTGTGGGAACTTTTTCGCTAGACGCATAATACGTACGCATAAGTACATATCACTGCAGTTTCCAACAGAAATTAGAGTTATGATTACAGCTTCATATGTTTCACTTTCCAGCCATAACAAGCTTGCTCGGTAGCTCAGCCGGCACAGAATTGGACTTAGGATGCAGAATCCTTGGTTACGAATCCTGTGAAAAACATGACTCACAATGAAAGAGCTGAGAGATTGAAAAACAAGCTAAAATGGCATGCTTGCGATTGCGTTTTACATCACATTCGCTTTTGTTCATACTATCGTGGAGGTTTAGGTGTAGTGCAGATGGTACGTTATTTTAAAACATCACGGAGCATTAGAGTTATAGCACCACTCAACGGACATTTTTAAGACAAAACCGCATTGACACATACAAAACCATTGTCACATAAAACGTGGTTGATACAGCTGTGGCCGAAAGCTAACAATAAATTAAATTTTCTAAGTTTTCTAAACATCTACACCTACCCCAACCCTAAACCTACCCCTTACAATATAGAAAAAACAGTAATTATTGTTATACAGTGTGACAAAAATTATGATATATTGATGTGCGCATACCCAGTAGCCGCATTTGTATACCATCTAGCCTTTACCATATAATGTACCATATGTACGTTCATCTCTTCCGAGGACAGTGGACATTTCTGTTAGAAACTGCAGTAATATGTATTTATTGGTATGTATTTCGCGTCCCGCGAAAAAGTTCACAAGGTATGTTTATGTCAAGAGACCAGGTGGACACGCAAAAGAACAAATTGTTGAATAAAGTTATTTTTGTTTTCTTTGCGTGCAAAAAGTTTTCTCATAGCTTCATAAAATTAAGGTTAAACCACTGATGTCACATGGACTATTTCAAAGGGGTCATCGGATGCCCATTTTCCACAAGTTCATATGATTCTTTAGGGTCTTAATGAAAAGTCTCTAATATACTTTGGTTAAAAATTCTCAATAGTAGTGTAAAAAAAAACACCCTTTTACCTTGTCAAAATCAGCTCTGCAAAATATCAGCTCATTTTATCGCATGGGCCCTTTAAATGCAAATGAGCTCTGCTCGCCCCGCCCCTCTCTGCTGAGGGATTACGAGCTGTAATGTTTACTCTAGCTGCATTTAGCCGCATTTATCGGCAAAACTTGCCAACAAACATATTATTAAAAAAGGCCATTTGCAAAGATGCATAAAAAAAACCCTTATACTCACTTCTGCTGTGGGTGAAGCTGCATCATGAATGATTCACATGAACATAGATGCATATGTAGATCGGGATCGGCGCTTTCTTTTTAAAAACAAAAGTAACGTTGTCCTCTGCCTCTTCAGCGGCTCAGATGTCGGGAGTAAATGACTACTGCTATGTTCATTATTATATCCAACATCAGAACACCTCAGTTGCTCAAATAGTCTTCCTCAGCACCTGAGTCAAACAATTGCGATTGTATTCGGATTGTTTCAGCTCAGTGAGGGCGGGTCCTAAGGTAAGGTGCTCATGTCAAACAACTGTGTTTCGTCACAACGACAAGAAGCTGAGAATGACCTGATTTTAAAAAGGGGATATTACTTTTAAAGATTAAAAAACTACCACTAGGTGGATTTTTATCATTGTAGGGTGGTTGTGTACACAAACTGCCAACACATGAATGTTCAAACAACATGTAAAAGTTAGTATTGCATCCAATGACCCCTTTAGCAATGTCCTTATTACCTTTCTGGTCCTTAAATGTGTCAGTTGCGATGCTGTCAGAAAGCTCTCAGATTTTATAAAAAATATCTTCATTTGTGTTGAACGAAAATCTTACAGGTTTGAAATGACTTGAAGGTGAGTGTTTAATGACAGATTTGTCATTTTTTTTGGGTTGAACTATCCCTTTAAACCTCATTTGACTGATTGATTTGCATCTCTGAATCTGTGAAGTGAAATTTACTACCGCTGTAGTACAAACAGTATGAAGACATCATGACTGGCACATGCACAATGATGTTCTAGATGAACATAAAAGGTCTTTTTTTAACTACCCGCTTACAGTTCTCGGATGAGTGATCCTTATCCTTCAGATCCTGGAACATTGCTGAGACCTGCCCAGAGGAATTAATCGTGTTAGACTATGCATTCACTTACACATTGCAAATCCACATTGTTCATTCACCTGACCTATAAATTCCAATTACCTTTCAGTCACTGTCAAACTGTCAGAATCAGCAACCCCATCCAGATTCACAACAGAAGTATTTGGGTGTGAAAATGGATCACTGCTGGCAGCGGTGATTGGATTCACATGATGCTCATTTTTCTTCATCGCTGTCAACATAAAATATGTTTTGAGTCTTTCTTGATGCATGCATACATTTCAAGACAAGTCCTTCTAGCCTATTTGACCACAGAGCTTAAAAACAGCTCTCGTTCTTAAAGATTGCTCAAGCTTCTCTGATTCACCCGGTATGGCTTGTGCCCAGGCCCCTTTCCCATTCATAATTACTGCAATACAGCATATTGCACAGTTCTGCACATCTATTCCAGCTGGAAAGATAATTATTGGCAGAGTCTAGGCACAGCAGCATGGAAAACCCAAGCTGCCCCTAATAAAAGCCTAAAACTTCTGCTCCTGGACCTGTATTTACTGGAACGGCTCCCTAAATAATGTCAAGTAGTTCACCTGTTTTAAATTAGCTTGAAACCCCACGACCAAACTGCCTGTTGGAATAAGAAAGTGAAGATTAGTTGCAATGCATAACAATAATCCCAGTATGAGCTGGCTTCTATCTCATCTCTGACAAATCTTGCGCAAACCAGCACAGAGGAATGTGAATAGATCTATAAAGGTTAGGAGGTGCGTGTTCTGCATACCTTCAAATGAATGGTACCACAATTATGCAAAAACAAACTGTGTGTTATCAGGAACCACATGCTTGCCATTTCTCCACATACTTCTCATGTGTTTGTTTGAGATAAGCCCTGAGTTAGTGTGCCATATTCTTTATGTAACTGTCTTTTGATTGCTATGACTTGGACTTGGCACACTTCTAACAGAGATTAATTTCTAATTTAAATTTGAGCTGTTTTTATATGTCAGTGTCTTGGCATGTTTTTGTTTCTTGACACTGGTGATTAGTGTCATTTTTGAAAGGCACAGATGTTATCGCGTTCAGATACTTTTTCAAAGTTGATGTTTTGTGACCCTTCTCATCCTCGCCGGATGCACTCTGTGAGTTTCCTGTGATATGCTGTTTGGTCATGCCCTTCACATTCCTCCCATAATTCCCACGCTATTGCTCACACAAATACTCAAAACACATATTTGCATTGTCCTTTGACTGATCTGATTGTGCTGATGTTTGTAACAGTTCCTATTGTTGTGAAGAGGATGTTATAAGTCAGGGGAACTATGGATAAAACAAAGCACACTGATATAGTGAAGACTGAAAGAATAGCTCACACAAAAAATGAAAGTCCTATTTACTCACCTTGCAGTCATTCTATACTTGTATCACTATTTTTCTGTGGAACAAAAACAGGAAATTTCCAAGGAATCTCCTGCTTAATATAACAAAAGTTAATGTCAGCTTCGTGATGACAAAAAAGCACCCTAAAAGTATCTTAAAAGTGGTAAAAGAGAAAATTCTTTCATTATTACTAACCCTCATGTCATTTCAAACCTCTAACACCTTCGTTCATCTTAAAGGAACACTCCACTTTTTTTGGAAATAGGCTCATTCTCCAACTTCCCCCGAGTTAATAAGTTGAGTTTTACCATTTTGAAATCCATTCAGCCGTTCTCCTGTTCTGGCGATATCACTTTTAGCATAGCTTAGCATAGATCATTGAATCCTATGTGACCAACACAGCATCGCGTTCAAAAATGACAAAAGAGTTTCTGTATTTGTCCTATTTAAAACTCGATGCTTCTGTAAATT
Organism: Garra rufa; assembly: GCF_049309525.1. Taxonomy (NCBI): domain Eukaryota; kingdom Metazoa; phylum Chordata; class Actinopteri; order Cypriniformes; family Cyprinidae; genus Garra; species Garra rufa. The sequence goes on from NC_133370.1 coordinate 30,018,780, forward strand.
ATATCGTGCACTAAGATTGGCGGAAAATGTAAAGCTGCCATTTTCTAGGCCGATAAGTAATAGTAATAGTCAAGGTTGACTATTACACTTGAATGGGACTGTAGTTCCTAGTCCTATCGGCCTAGAAAATCGAGAATGAGCCTATTTCTAAAAATAAGTGGAGTATTCCTTTAAGAACACAAATAAAGATTTTTTTATGAGATCTGAGAGCTTTCTGGTCCAGCATAGACAGCAACGCAACTGACATGTTCAAGGAACGGAAAGCTAGTAGGATTTCATCCAAAAATATCTTTATTTGTGTTTCAAAGAATTTTTTTTTTTTGGGTGAACTATCCCTTTAAGACTCATAACATTACAGTAACTAATGGAACAAACCAACGTTGAAAATCAAGCAATGTTTTTTAGCTGTTTTTTACTGAATGGCAACATGTTAGAAATATGTTAAATCATGTTAAAAATCTGCTACCACCATGTTAATCATGCTAGAAACATGTTAGCAACATGCTAATCATACAAGATACAGGCTAACACCATATTAATCATGCTTGAAACATGTTAACAACATACTAACAGCATACTAATCATGCTAGCAATATAGTAACAACGACATTAAATCACATTAAAAACATACTAGCAACATGCGAATCATGCTTGAAACATGCTAATCATGTTTGAAAATTGCTAACAATTATACTAACAACATGTTTTTACTAAATCAGATGGTTTTAGCTGTTTTTTTTATATTTATTAAAGACATGCTAGCAACATGCGAATCATGCTAGATACAGGTTAACAACATAAAATATGTTAGCAGTATACCAACAGCATGCTCATGTTGGCAAGATGCCAACAACATGCTAATCATGTTTAAATATGGTAGTAATTATGCTAACAATATGCCAGTCATGTTAAATGAGCGGGTTTTGGCTGGGTTTTTGCTGTTTTGTTATACTACCCTGCTGAAAAAAACAGCTAAAACCAGCCTAGGCTGGTTGGCTGGTTTTAGCTGGTCAAGCAGCCTGGTTTTAGCTGGTCAGCAGGCTGGTTTTAGAGGGGTTTTGGCCACTTTCCCAACCTGGCCAGACTGGTCTTACCTGGTCAGGCTGGGAATCCACCAGCTAAAACCAGCTACTTCCAGCTTAAACCAGCTAAGACCAGCCTAGGCTGGTATTAGCTGTTTTTTTAATCAGTAATCAGTTGGTTTTAGCATTTTTTGCGGAATCAGCTGGTTTTAGTTGTTTTTAACTGTTTTTTGCTAAATCAGCTGGTTTTAAGCTGTTTTTTTTTTTACTAAATCAACTGGTTTTCATTCATGTTAGCAACATGTTAAATCGCATTAAAACATGCTAGCAACATGTTAATTATGCAACATGTTATCATGCTTCAAACAAGCTAATCGTGTTATAAATATGCTAGCAATTATGCTTACAACATGACAGTCATAATAAATGAGCTGGTTTTGAACTTATTAAGCTGGTTTTAAGCTGATTTTTCATTTGTGTTAGCAATGTGTTAAATCATGTTAAAAACACGCTAGCAACATGCTAACCATGCTAGATACGCGCTAACAACATGATACATGTTCTAATAGATGCTAGCAACATAGTCATGTTAGAAACATGCTAATCATGCTAGAAACATATTAGCAACATGCTTAATCATGTTAACAATGTGCCAAATCAAACTAGCAATATACTATCAGTATCTGTCTAATCTTTCAAACTTCTAGTTTTTGAAACTGCGTCCAACTTTTAGGCTATGCTTTAAGCCAACTTCAAAGTTTCTCAAACTTTACTCATCTAGTTCATTATTAATACCAATTATTAATACTGATGGTGTTTTTGCATCCTTTTGATGCTTTCTTCTTTTCCACAGAAAAAAAGGTTTTGAAGGGTGAGTAGCAACCCATAAAATGTTGTATTTCTCCCAAAACTAAAATACTAACAGCAACAGTATGGGCAAATGTTCATCTGTGTTCATGAAATGATGCTAATTCAGCAGATGTTTCACAACCTTCGAAGATCCTTCAGTAAAGGTGATGACAAAGTGTTTGACAGTGTTTATTGTAAAAGTTTGAGGGTGTCAAACTATCAGGCCTGTTTCCTTAGATTTCCTCTGATACAAGATGAATGACTCTTGTTTTACTTCCATATAACCTTTGTTATATAACCAAGGTCAATATCAGCCTGCATGAAATGCCTGTATTTGTGCCTCTTATCCATTGAAGTGTAACAGGACACAGAGAACTAGGCTGGATACATGTAAACAGAGCCTTTGCTCACATAACTTCACCCGGATGAACAGCATCTCCCCAATGGAAAAAAAAGCTGGGTGAATTCTCAAACAAAATGTTTTGGCAACAAATCAGACAGCACTCACTTACACAATACAATCTGGATCCAGATAATTACCAGAAACTACCCTTCTGATAAACTATATTTAGCTGAGTTGTGAATCAGATTTATTACATTACAAAAAGACAATATTCTGTAGGAAAAACTATATTATCAAAGTATATGGTTGTATTATCTCACACATTATCTTATGTTGAGTTAAAAGGACATTCCTCCACAGTGGTAAAATAGTCTGCTTGTGTGGCTTCTACACAATGACTCTTATTCAGTGTGACAAAACACTATTTTAAGGTCACTCAGCTGACAGTTTCTCAGCAATAAAGAAGCTAATGTGCTTTTTGTGGTGTTTTATATTATTTTTGTTTATTAGTACAACACTAATACACTGAGCTGCGTTCACCACTACTTGAAGCAGTTTCCGTATGACCTTCTGACACACACACACACACACACACACACACACACACACACACACACACACACACACACACACACACACACACACACACACACACACACACACACACACACACACCTGCATTATTTGTCCACTATCTTATCAGCCCACAAGCACCATTAAAGATAACAAGATGATTCATGTAGTGCTAAACATTACAAGAATCTCACCAATAAAACTGGGACAACTTTCCTTGGCAAACTTTGTAGAACATGTACCATAACTTGTGACGCCTATAAATAATAATAATTAAAAATAAAAACTGATAAACTTTCGAATGCGAGTGTATACTGTAATGTTTGGGGTCAGTAAGATATATATTTTATTCTTTTTGAAAGAAAATAATACTTTTATTCAGCAATGATGCATTAACTTGATCAAAAGTGACAGCAAAGACTTATATATATATATATATATTTATTTATTGTCACAGTCTGGTGGGTTGAGGAGTGGAGATGGAGGATGAGAACCTGAGTAGATGAAATATACAGTTTATTAAATAAAATACTGAATTAACAAACAAACCAAAACCAGGAGCAAGAAAAGAACATGTAACGTTATCGACGGACACTGAAACTGAGGAAACAAACAACTTAAATAGGAGTGGCAGGGGGTGTAGCAAATTAACAAGACAGGTGAACAAAATCAAAGCTAATAGGGACAAACCAATGAACACAGAACAACAGGGGGAGACAAAGGGAGAAACCAACTGAAGTCCATGTGAGGGGAGAAAACACTAGGAAACACTGACAGTAACGCCCCCCTCCAAAAAGGCTTGTCCCGCGCCGCATACTTCTAAAGGGGAGGGAGAGTGGGCGCCCTGGAGGCCGCTAGGCAGGGACATAGGATACAGGGGAGGCCTCCAGGGTGGGTCAGGGTGCTCAGGAGGCCATGGCAGATCAGGAAGCTCAGGGGGCCATGGCCGGATAGATAGTCCATGATAGTGTTGGGCGATATGCTCAATTTTCATATCGCCCTATCGTCAGCCTGAGAGATCGCCGATACACGATACTATCGTGCTAATTTAATTAATTATCTATGTACTAAATTCCTTATTCGTTTTGTAAAGGTAGACTTTTCTCTTGACATATGATTAAGTTGTGCATGTACAGAGCGCTGACTGTAGATCTGCCGGAGTTGTTCAAGTTACTTTCGGTTTCATTCTCTGCTATCGTCAGTGAGTGAGTTGTAAATGTGCGTGCCAGAATGTAAATGAATGAATCTTTCTTTACCCGTCATATTGCGAGTATGTTACCGCTGTATGTCTGACCGTTATCATGAGGGTGATGTTGTAGTTCAGTTCATATTGAATGCGGAGAAGTGATGCGCGTGTAATTCACGTGCGTATGTTTAGCGCCATTTGATCGCATCGTAATTCTAATTAACGCCTATAGACGTTACTGAGATGAATGTTTATGTTTACTATATACAGACTGATTATGATACATTGTAATTAATTCAGCCTGAACCAGGTTTTACTACCTCTGTTATCCTAATGACTGCAATGCAAATATAATATAACACTTCCTTTAGAATCAGTGAATCTACCACCGTACTGTATGATGAAAATCTCCCATTTTCACTGCACGAGGTGCGTTAAGGCGCTGTGGCCTCTCTATGCGTGTGTTTATACCGCGGCAAGTTTCTGAAGCATCCTAGAACAGACTCTCTGTGCTGCATTGCTAAAGTTAAGTTCTTTGTTGACGGATAATAATAATAATCGTCTAACTATCGCCAAAGCCATCAGCAACAGGCGATATCTCTGACTATCGTCGATACACGATACTATCGTCTATCGGCACAACCCTAGTCCATGAGGCCATGGCGGATCTGGGGGCTCAGGAAGCCATGGTCGAGTAAACAGTCCAGGTGGCCATGGCGGATCTGGGGGCTCAGGAAGCCATGGCCGAGTAAACAGTCCAGGTGGCCATGGCGGATCTGGGGGCTCAGGAAGCCATGGTCGAGTAAACAGTCCAGGTGGCCATGGCGGATCTGGGGGCTCAGGAAGCCATGGTTGAGTAAACAGTCCAGGTGGCCATGGCGGATCTGGGGGCTCAGGAAGCCATGGCCGAGTAAACAGTCCAGGTGGCCATGGCGGATCTGGGGGCTCAGGAAGCCATGGTCGAGTAAACAGTCCAGGTGGCCATGGCAGATCTGGGGGCTCAGGAAGCCATGGCCGAGTAAACAGTCCAGGAGGCCATGGCTGATCAGGGGAGTACCCCCCCCCCCCCAAAAAATTTTCTTGGGGGAACTTAAGGCATAGTCCACCCAGGAGAGCACGGAAGGGAGTGCTGGAGAAAGCGCCGGCTCTGGAAGGCGCGCAGGAGAGAGCTCCGGCTCTGGAGGGCTCGCAGGAGAGAGCTCCAGCTCTGGAGGGCGCGCTGACTCTGGAAGGCGAGCAGGAGGGCGCGCTGGAGGCGTCGGCTTTGGACGGCGCTCTTGAGGAGCGGGCTCTGGACGGCGCTCTTGAGGAGCGGGCTCTGGACGGCGCTCTTGAGGAGCGGGCTCGGGAGGACTGGACGACCCCAGCGGAGACTCTGAAGAGCTGAGTGTCTCCAGCGGAGACTCTGAATGAGCAGGCTCTGGGCGAGCGGTCACTTGAGGACTGGGCGGAACCAGCGGAGACTCTGGACGGCTGGGCAGAACCAGCGGAGATTCTGACTTGGCATTAGCCATCTTGGGTGCAGATTCAGGCTTGGCGGCCATCTTGGCCAGGGACTCAGGAACAACGGCCATCTTGGCCAGGGATTCAGGCTTGGCGGCCATCTTGGCCGGGAACTCAGGAACGGCGGCCATCTTGGCCGGGAACTCAGGTACGGCGGCCCTCTTGGCCGGGGACTCAGGCTTGACGGCCATCTTGGCCGGGAACTCAGAAACGGCGGCCATCTTGGCCAGGGATTCAGGCTTGGTGGCCATCTTGGCCGGGAACTCAGGAACGGCGGTCATCTTGGCCGGGAACTCAGGAACGGCGGTCATCTTGGCCGGGAACTCAGGAACGGCGGTCATCTTGGCCGGGAACTCAGGAACGGCGGTCATCTTGGCCGGGAACTCAGGAACGGCGGTCATCTTGGCCGGGAACTCAGGAACGGCGGTCATCTTGGCCGGGAACTCAGGAACGGAGGCCATCTTGGCCGGGAACTCAGGAACGGAGGCCATCTTGCTTGCAGACTCTGGCATGGCAGCCATCTTGCTTGCAGACTCTGGCGTGGCAGCCATCTTGGGTGAAGCTGCGGCGGCCATCTTGTAAGCTGACGTGGCGGCCATTTTGTGAGCTGACGCTGGCTTGGCGGCTGACGGGCTTGAACGCGGAGAGGAAGCCGGTGGGCTTGAGTGCTGGGCGGCGGCCGGCAGACTAGAGCGCGGGGAGGAGGCCGGCCACATCAGGCTGAGGACAGCGGTGGAGCTTTGGAGGATGACAGGGGATAGGAGACTGGGCTGGCGGTTCGATCCGTTGGACGGTATGTGGAGGTTCTCGGTTTATGGCAGGCTGGCGCGATGTGCTGTGTCTGTGAGGGGCCCGGAAGATGAGACTGACCAGAATTTGGAAATTCTTCAACTTCAAAATCAGATCCATTCAAATAGAGAATCAGGTTTATTAGCTCGATCAAGGGGAAATTACTAGAGGGAAGATCGCAGGGAATGGTCTCATCATCCAGCCCCAAAACAAACACAGCACCAAGAGCAGCCTCGTGCCAGCCTACCTGATGGGAGAGCTCGATGAAGTCCTGCACATATCGCTCCAACTCACGACCACCTTGCCGCAGTCTCCTCAAAGCTGCCTCAGCCCGACTCATCTTCTGTTTTGGTCCGTCGATCTGTCACAGTCTGGTGGGTTGAGGAGTGGAGATGGAGGAGGAGAACCAGAGTAGAAGAAATATACAGTTTATTAAATAAAATACTGAATTAACAAACAAACAAACAAACCAAAACCAGGAGCAAGAAAAGAACATGTAACGTTATCGACGGACACTGAAACTGAGGAAACAAACTACTTAAATAGGAGTGGCAGGGGGTGTAGCAAATTAACAAGACAGGTGAACAAAATCAAAGCTAATAGGGACAAACCAATGAACACAGAACAACAGGGGGAGACAAAGGGAGAAACCAACTGAAGTCCATGTGAGGGGAGAAAACACTAGGAAACACTGACATATATATATGTATTTTCCAAATCCTGAATAATAGGCCTATGATTTCTAAAAAAAAATGGAAGTTTTCAATATTGATAACTTTAATAATCAGTATGATTTCTAAAAGATCATGCATTGCTGAAAACTGAAGTAATGGATCACAGGAATAAATTACATTTTAAAATATACAAACACATTACAAGTAACATAAATTGCTAATCAGATTACTTTTTCAAGTAACTAGTAAAGTAACACATTACTTTTTAATTTACAAGAAAATGAGTTTTCTCAGCACTGTATATACAGTTTAGGTCAAAAGTTTACATACACCTTTGCAGAATCAGCAAAATGTTATTTATTTTATCAAAATAAGTGGGATCATACAGAATGCATGTTATTTTTTATTTAGTACTGACCTGAATAAGATATTTCACATAAAAGATGTTTACATATAGTCCACAAGAGAAAATAATAGTTGAATATATAAAAAATACCCTGTTCAAAAGTTTACATACGCTTGACTCTTAATACTGTGTTGTTACCTGAATGATCCACAGCTGCTTTTTTTTTTTTAAGTGATAGTTGTTTATGAGTCTCATGTTTGTCCTGAACAATTAAAGTGCCCGCAGTTCTTCAGAAAATTCTTCAGGTGCCACAAATTCTTTGGTTTTCCAGCATCTTTTGTGTATTTGAACTCTTTCCAACAATTACTGTATGATTTTGAGATCCATCTTTTCACACTGAGGACAACTGAGGGACTCATATGCAACTATTACAGAAGGTTTAAACACCAATAAATGCTTCAGAAGGGAAAACTATATATTAGGAGCCAGGGGGTGAAAACTTTCAAGATTTAAAGATCAAGGTAAATTTAACTTATTTTGTTTTCTGGGAAACATGTAAGTATATCTGATTTCTTCTGAAGGGCAGTACTAAATTAAAAATATGATATTTAGACAAAATAAGAAAAATATACACACCTTTATTCTGTTCAAAAGGTGTCTTTTGCTGTGTATTTTGGGTCGAGCTGAAATGTCCACTGGTGCCCAAGGCCTAGTTTCTCTGCAGACTACCTGATGCTGTTGTTGAGAATTTTGATGTATTGCTCCTTTTTCATGGTGCCGTTTACTGTTATTAGGTTCCCTGGTCCACCGGCTGAAAAACACCCCCAAAACATTAGGTTCCCAGCACCATGTTTGACAGTGGGGATGGTGTTCTTAGGGTTGAAGGCTTCTCCTTTTTTACGCCAAATGAAGGCTACATCATTGTGGCCAAACAATTCATTCAGGTCCTCAGAGAGCTCCTTTGTCTTAGCCATGACTGTCCACAAACCAACAGCAGAGAGCTTCTGTTTTTCACCTGTTGATTTGATTAAAACAGCTGTTCCCAATGAATCAGGGTAATTAGGATGCTTTAGAACAGCTTGGACTATTTGGAATGGTATAGAACTTCGGATTTTCCCATAGACTGTGACAGTTTGCAAAGGGTATGAATAATTTTGGACATGCCACTTTTTGTTCAAATGTAAATAAAAGCTGAGAAATATTTTTTTTCACAATGATGCCTCATGTACATCATCTTATTATCTTTTGGGAGACGCCTGTGTCATTTCCGGAGTCAGAATTTGCCAGGGGTATGAATAATTTCGGGCTTGACTGTATATATATATATATATATATATATATATATATACACACACATACATAAACTTGTTGAGTAGAATAAGAGAATACTCAACCTAGGACACTTTTTTTGAACCTAGTAAACTTTAGGACTACTAGTACATCTATTTTTTAAAAGTTAGACTGATTGTTCACTCAAACTGATCTTTACATTTATTTTTTGCAGTGTGTATTTGTGCTACATTTATTTAGTTACATTTATTGTTAAATTTTGTAAAATGTGTGCCATACGTGTGCCATAACATTTTAGGGTCTATATATATCCTTCTTCCTCTTGTCCTCCATCACCTTGGTGAGCAAAACCGATGAGTGTGAGCTATGTGCTGGATCAGCAGGAGCGGGGGCAGCTATTTGCTCAGGGGCACATGGCTGGTTAAAGCAGGGACTCACATGAATAAACCGCATTCTCCTGATCCATTGCAAAACTATTTAGGGGAACTGCAATAACTCTATCTGTAACTGTGTTGTATTGATTGTCGCTTCCCATGTAATGTAGTGTCATTTATTTCATTACGTTTGCAACTGCAAATCCCCATTTAATTTTATGGAAAATTTCAGAATTCTCAAACAACTAAAAAAATCAGAGTATGAACCTGTGTGAACTGTTTTGCTCCTCATTCCAGGTTTATGGCTTGTCAGCGAGTCATGAGAAGAATTTGAACGTGAGGCACCAGAGGTGAGGAATGTTGTAGATTAGGCTAATTATGTCTATAATGACACTGTGAGAGAGAGTGCAAAGGATCCCATTCACAGAAAGACACAAATTATTACACCTTAACCAACTGTCATAAAATGTTCAGTGATTTCTTTTAAACAAACCCTGGAAAGAATTTATTCTGTTAGTTCTTAGTCCTTAGTTTTGTGTTGTATTCAAAGCACACTTCTAAAGCAGAATTGCACAAGGATATAATATACAGCTGCAACTGTGACTTATTGTATAAACATTTCTTTATCTACTGTTGTGAGGTTATTGCTAATGTGACCAGCACCAAAGGGTTTCATGCAAGATCATGTGTCTATTTTTCTAATTCCTTCTCAGTCTCATACATTCACAGTACCAGAGTGTTGTGAAAATTTGTGATGAGTGATTGAATCACTCAATCAGATAAAAATTATTTGTCTAAAAATGTATGATTCATTCAGAAATGTAAAAAAAAAAAACTCTAAAAAGATGTCTTTATGAAAGAACCATTGAATCATTCACTCCACCAGTTTGTTTAGAAACACAGAATCAATGTCACACTAATACTTTTCATTCCCTTGACTTCCACGTTTCCAAAGTTTGGTGAACACAAGTAAGTTCAACACAAGTTGTGACCTCCTACCTAAATTAAAACACAGGAAACATTAAATCCGCAACTCTGCAGTGTTTCAGTAAAGCATATTTAAATTCTGGATATGGTACATGTTGATTTATGTTGTGAAAAAAGACACAGAGTGTGTCACATTTTATGACCATTGCAAAGTTAAAAGAAATTTTGCATGCTCTAATTCTAATGTGACCACGACTTTATCCAGAAAGCAAACAGTGTTTTGAGAAAAACGTTGTGGTGGTTATGTAGTGTTTCTTTTCTTGAAACTATTTGCATTGGCAGAGCTGAAACAGTAACTGGAAATATTGTGTCTAAAATTGTTAGATATTAAACAAACTGTTTGGGCAACAAGTCAGACACATGTTCAAGATAATTACCAGAAAGTACCCTTCTGATAAACTATATTTAGCTGAGTTGTGGATCAGATTTTATACATTACAAAAAGCCAATGTTCTGTAGGAAAAACTTATTTTTGTTTGATACAGTTTTTCAAAACACTGTTTGCTTCCAAGTCTTTAAAAAATGTAAGTTACTCAATAAAACTAAATAAAAGCCGTATCACACAATCATGCTGCCTCCTTGTTACTCCAGTAACTTCTCAATGTGGCCTAAGACGTCATCGCTAGTTCTGTTATGAAATTTTCCAATTATTAATCAAGACTGGAGGCTTGTAGCTACACATCTTTTTAACTAGTAACAGCAGAACCAGTGACATACATTCTTAAAAATCAAGGTGCTTGAAAAGGTTCTTCTTTCGCCACAAAAAAACCTTTTGTGAAACAGAAAGGTTCTTCAGATGTTAAAGGTTCTTCATGGAACCATTTAGACAAAAAGGGTTCTTCTATGGCATTGTGACGCACCTATATTTTCAAGAGTGCATATGTCTATAGGTTTTTGTTTTTATATCAGGTTCCACGTCCTAACCCAACTTTTAAAGGGATAGTTTACCCTAAATTGAAAATTACCCCATGATTTACTCACCCTCAAGCCATCCTAGGTCTATATGACTTCCTTCTTTTAGACAAATACAAACAGATCCTTCCAAGCTTTATATTGGCAGTGAATGGGGGTTAAGATTTTGAAACAAAATAAAGTGCATAAATCCATCATAAAAACTACTCCACACGTCTCTGGTGGGTTAATAAAGGCCTTCTGAAGCAAATCGAAGCATTTGTGTAAAAAAATATCCATATTCAAAACTTTAGAAACTGTAAGCAGATGACGTAGACTCCAGTGAGAATATGCTAGTCTTGCGAGAACCAAATTTGTATACAGCAAAGGAAAACCAGTCGCTTCTTGGCTTATATCTAAATCCTCCGAGATTGGAAGATGGAGATTACAGTTTATAAAGTTTTAAATATATATATTATTCCTATACAAACTCATCGATTCACTTCTGAAGGCCTTTTTGATCTCTTGCACTTGCACTAGTACTTTTTATGATGGATGTACGGCACGCACTTTATTTTGATTCAAAATCTTGATCTCCATTCACTGCAATTATAAAGCTTTGGAGGAGCCAGGACAGTTTTTAATATAATTCCAACTGTATCCATCTGAAAGAAAAAAGCTATATACACCCAGGATAATTCATGGGGTAATTTTCATTTTTAGATGAACTATCCCTTTTAACCTAACCCTCACAGAAACCTGCATATGCACATTATTAGATTTAAATATAATCAGTCTGATTTATGAGCATTTGTAGCTAGCGAGGACAGATAAAATGTTCCTGTTAATGTGTTTAAAAAGCATATTAATAAAATATTTTTTAAAAGAATATTCCAGTTGGTTCTTTTTGAAGACATCTTATATATTATGCTGATATCAAAGGCTTGTCTTAATAGCGTTTTGTTCTAGATAAAGTGGCCCGGAGCAGATGTGGTCCGTGAACAGCTTAGTTCATTGTAGGCTGTCTCAGTGGTTCATGCTTCAATCGCATCTTAAATCACAAATGTGCCATGAAAATATGCCAGGCCATTTGCAGCCAATAAAGGCAGAATTGTGATGAGAATAGAGCATCCTCTCTAGTCCCCCCATACCAAGATTCTGCTTTGCACGACCCAAACAACCACATCTGATCTCTGTTGTGCTGAGTTTAACTCTCTGTACTTTCTCCTTTCACTTGTTTTCAGTTCTAAGTCTTGTGATTCTTCTAAATAGCCCACATGGCAGTTTATATCTCAGAGGTTTAAGATATCAGGGTGGAGGTTGGAAGAATGGAGATATTCCAGTTGTTGGAGAAAAACAAAGCAGGACTGAAGGGTGTCACACTACTAGGAGGTGCTTTGATGTCTTTTACTGGAATAATTTTGAAGAAGACTAAAAATTGCATAGATTTGTACAGACTTGCCAGTGACTGCTTCCTTCATTCACACCTGCAATCAAGTAGTCACATGTCCAACGCATGCCTGTTTCCCATTGACTCACTGTCTGAGACTTAGTTGGAAATACCCCGCTATGAGGCTATCAAGAGGGGAATGTGTATGAAGGATTGCTCAATATCATAACATGGGAGCAAATAAAGTTTTCCTGGTTATTTTAAACATCATGTGCACTTCAGTTGGAAATATGCTGCTTCATCTTAACATACAGTCCAGCCCGACTAATTAAACATTCCTTTCAAATCACTTTATGGAATTCCACCCTCTCCCATGTATTATGGCTTTAGTTAGGAGGAACCTGAGGATTCATAGACAACCACAGGGCAAGCAAGAAAAGTTACCACCCTGTCTGCCATAGCAGGGTGTTACCTCCCTGTTTCCTGCTGGTGACTTGTTTTGGACTATTGAAATAAACTGAGACGAAGGCGAAGGTATACAGAGTCCCATTTTGTGACTAGTCCAAAAATATTATTTTGGAAATATAGCATAGCCTTCCCCATGTGCTTATACAATACTGATCAAAAGTTTGAAATAATTACGATTTTGAAAGAAGTCTCTTAGTCTCAGTATAAGTCTAAACTCGTTTAGTACTTAAAAATATGCTTAAACGTTTATAAAATATGCTTAAATACACAAAGGTTGATCTCTAGCGCTAGTATCATTTGTATTCCTATCTTGTGTCAACACGTCTACATACCTTTCCGATTGGGTCACACCTTTTGACACCTTTTCTCGTTTAATGTGACATCACTGCTCAGCCTCTCTGTAGTAAAACAAGGCTTTATGTTGCTATGGCTTTTCTTCGACTCTTACACAGGACTTCAGTGTAAACCTGAGCGCTTGTTGTGGCTCATGTGAAAGCCCCGGTGGCCGAAAGCGGAACTGCAGCTGCTGGGTTAGATGGCTCTTTTTCTCTTTTCACTTTTGATCCCTGAGCTCACACATTCCGATCATTCCAGGCGCGCTCAGTTATTTATGAGAGCAGAGAGCGCGCCTACGAGCTCATAACCCAACTAGACCTGAACGCGCATACACACACAAATACAACGAGGAGATAAAACACATACAGAAGACGCTAGTTGGATTACTTGGATTATTACACATGCCATTAACGGAATCTGTGTGGAATGAAAGTTTTGGTTGGTAAGTAAATCGTCAATGTTTGTTTTACAGACATGGAGTATGATCAATAGCAGCGAACGCGTTTACCAGTGCCTTAATCGTGAAAACGGAATATGTTAAACTTTAAATGTAACACCGATTAATCTGAGGATGAGATATTGTTGTTAAATAACAGTTAGATGAAACTGTATGATGTTTATGTGGTTTAATGAGCTGGGGACGTGTTATAGGAAAAATGAATATTCACATTGAGCTTCTGTGAGCGCGCTTTTCTATTCGGATGAACACAGTCTTTTTTTTTTTGTATATGAATAGTTGTTGGAAGGCTGTATGTAATGCGATGATTTGGTTTTATGTTGGAATTGTTATTATTATTTTAAAATATGATTTAATGTTTTATTTAATGTTTTAAATTCTTTAAATGATTTTTAAATAATGTTATTATTAGTGATTTTTTAACTATACAGTAAAAAATGAATCTACCCTATCATCTATCCCCATCATTGGTGCAAATATAGTTGACTTCTTCATATTAATTATTTGCTTATTATTTGACTTAAGAAGTTAAATCATATGTGACCCTGGACCACAAAACTAGTCATAAGTAGCACGAGTATATTTGTAGCAATAGCCAAAAATCATTAGGATTTTAAGTAAAGATCATGTTTCATGAAGATATTTTGTAAATTTCCTACCATGAATATATCAAAACTTATATGCATTGCTAAGAACTTCATTTGGACAACTTTAGGCTATTTTCGCAATAGTTAGATTTTTTTTTTTTTGCACCCTCAGATTTCTGATTTTCAAATAGTTGTATTTTGGCCAAATATTATCCTATCCTAACAAACCATACATCAATGGAAAGCTTATTTATTCAGCATTCAGATGTTTAATGTATAAATCTTTTTTTTTTTTAAACTGACCTTTATGACTGGTTTTGTGGTCCAGGTTCACATATACCAAATGAAACTCATTTTTAGGTTATGTAACATTTTTATAGTAAAGTTGGCTTAGATTTTTTTTTATAGGTTGCCTAATATGTGTCAATGACACTCTAAACTGATGATAATATTTTAAAATAATAAAATAATATAGAACTTAAAGGGTTAGTTCACCCAAAAATGAAAATGATGTCATTAATTATTCACCCTCTTGTCGTTCCAAACCCATAAGACCTTTTTTCATTTTCGGAACACAAATTAAGATATTTTTATGAAATCGGAGAGCTGTAAACCTCCATAGACAGCATGGTCTTACCACAGAAACGTAATAAGGACATCGTTAAAATAGTCCATGTGACATCAGTGGTTCAACCATAATTTTAGGAAACTACAGGAATACTTTTTGTGAAAACAACAACAACAAAAAATGATTCAATGACTTATTCTGTTCTGGTACAGTCTGCCGCCATTACCCAGAGTACCACAATGCATGCTGTGCCTTGGTTACGCACAGAGGAATGCACACATTTGCGTCGTAGTACTCTCAGTAATGGTGCATTCACTCAGTGCGTCAGCATCAATGCCTCTCATTTACTTAGAATTGTGGGTCCGCTGCATTGTGTCATGTAGTTGCTCGCAGCAGAAGTTGAAAACTTTTCAACTTTTTCACAACTTTTCATGCAACACCAGAAAAGTACTGTGATTGGCTGTTGTCACTATGACAGTCGCATTAGCACCAAGTTTCGGACACGCCCTCCGGGTGAACTATCCCTTTACGCAATAGTTAAAGAAATAATGTAACACTTAAACATTTATTTTTTCATTTATATTGATGTTTTAAAAATAATAATCTTTTTTTGCACCCTTCTCTTGCCCTCCAGGTCCAGTTCAGATCATAAATACGCGTCTCCATCAAATAAAATGAGAGGTGAAGAAACGTCTGGTACTGTCCTGCACAGACTAATCCAAGAGCAGCTTCGCTATGGAAACCCCACAGATGCCCGCACACTCCTGGCCATCCAGCAGCAGGCCCTGCGACGAGGAGGAGGTGTTGGAGGTGGCAGTGGAGGGGCTGGTTCCTCACAGTCTTCATCCGA
This sequence comes from Garra rufa, assembly GCF_049309525.1. Classification (NCBI taxonomy): domain Eukaryota; kingdom Metazoa; phylum Chordata; class Actinopteri; order Cypriniformes; family Cyprinidae; genus Garra; species Garra rufa. The sequence goes on from NC_133370.1 coordinate 30,034,263, forward strand.
GAGCCTCAGCCAGGAGGAGCCCCAGTCTCCTCAGCTCTCTGCCCGCCAAGAACCCCAGGGTCAAGAGCACCAGGTCGACTACCAGCACTCTGAAAACTACACAGCATACCCACACCATGGCGAGGAGCTGCCCACCTATGAACAAGCCAAGGCCCAGTCTCAATATTTGGCCTCTCAGTGGTGCCAACCGCACAGGGGCTACTCACTACAGGATAGTGAAACCATCCCAAAGCCCTGTGAGGAAGAAGACACCTGGGACCCGAAGCGAGGCCACGTACGGTCACTCAGTGAGCGGCTCATGCAGTTCTCAGTAGAGCACAGTAAAATGCCTCCAGCGTGTTCTGCTAGTTACCCTCAGATACATGGATATCATGCAAACCAGCACTTACAATACAACCAGCATGGACTGGAGTACACTAAGCAGATTCCTTATCCTGAGTACCCACAACATGCAACAGAGTATGAGCAGTGCTACAAGGCACCACCACCATTTAATTCCCAGCATAACAGGTAGAGAATACCAGAGCAATTGCAAAATTTACACTTAACCACAGCTGACATTCGATTTGGTAACAGTGTATGCATTTCCTCCAGTTCTGACGTAGTTTATAGTATGTGTCATTATGACTAACAGTCTGTTGGCTGATGCTATGGCTGAGTATGCAATATGGGAGATGCTGATGTAGTTTGTCATCCAGCGTACTAACATACCAAGATGAACTGAATCTCATTGTTTAGTTTTTTGATGATTTTTACCTTGTGTCACTGCAGACTTCAAACACCAGAGGTTTGCCATAGGCTGTCCACATCTCCCCCTGCTGGCAGGGAGGTCACAGCCTGCAGTCGCAGTCAACTGGAAATGCTCATGAACGAGAATAAAAGACTGAAACAAGAACTAGAGGGACATACTGAAAAGGCGCTTCGAATTCAGAAGGTAAAAGCACATTACACTTTACTTGTGAAAAAAAAGGAAATTAACTTAAAATTAGTTTTTTTTTGGCAAGGCTTAGGTAAATGGAAGGCTGTTTTCGCCACAGAATTAAAAAAAATGTAATTGCGACTTTTTATCTTACAATTCTGAGTTTATCTGACTTATCTCGCAATTGTGACAGAATTGTAAGATATAAATTCGCAATTGCGAGTTATAGAGCCAGAATTGCAATAAACTCGCAACAGAATTAATATAAACTTGCAATTGTCAGAAAAAGTCACAATTGCGAGTTTAAATGTAACAATTCTGACTTTATAACTCATAATTGTGAGTTCATTTGATGCAAAAAAAAAGTTTTTATCACGCAATTCTGAGGAATAAGTCAGAATTTTGAAATCTTGAAATTCTGACTTTACAAAGTTTTATCACACAATTTTGAGAAAAAAAGTCAGATTTGGGAGTTTATATTTCACAATTTCAAGAAAAAGTCAGAATTTTGAGTTTATATCTCGAAATTCCGACTTTACAAATTTTTTATCAAAGCTATATCACGCAATTTTGAGAAAAAAAGTAAGAATTGTTAGATTTAAACTCGTGATTTCAGGAAAAAAGTCAAAAATCAGCAATTGAGTTATACAGCCAGAAATGGGATAAACTCGCAACAGAAATAATATAAACTCGCAATTCTGAGAGAAAAGTCACTAAATCTTCCAATTCTGACTTACAATTGCAAGTTTATATCATGCCATTCTCAATTTATAACTTGCAATTTCAAGTTTATATCACATAATTCTGAGAAAAAGTCAGAATTTTGAGTTTATATGTCACAGTTCTGGATGTTTAACTCGCAATTGTGAGTTTATATCACATGATTTTGAGAAAAAAAGTCAGAATTGCGAGATGTAAACTATATATATCACAAATATAATTTTTTTTAATTTAGTGGCAGAAACAGGCTTCCATAAAATACAGATCTTTATGGGACACGTGTAAAGTTAAGAATTTTAGGGTTTAGGAAAATGAAGCAGGCTGTTTACAACAGGTTATATGTAATAACGTTGAATTTTTTCTAAACATTTCCATTGCAGACAGAGATATAAATAATTCTCTTTCTGTTATTTTTAAATTCTGTTTAATTTAATGAAACGTGGCAGGCTTTCCATCACATACTTCATTAACTTACTCAGAAAGAGACACTTTATTTGTGTATAGGTGAGTGATTATACACAAATAAAGAGAGAGAACAAGATTATTTTGTTGTTTTCGTTTGACTTTGGCCAAATTCCAAATGGCTATGAGGTCTTTCCAATGGATTACATCAGAGCAGCTAAGCTGTTGCTCACTCTGAAAGAATGATAATTACACAGGTTTGAGCGCTTACCCATCAGGCCACTGCCTTGTGTAAACATGCCTGGGATGATGGAGTCATGGTAAACGCCATCCTGGTCTTTCCATATGGCACTCCTGAACACCACCTCTGTTCTGCGCTCTTAAGGAGCGGCCACATTTACCGTCACTTGATGAAATCTTGTGAACGAAAACCAGTCCAGACCAATAGAAATCTGCAGTTTTGAATCATAACCAGCAACTCTGATTGTTAACCATCTTTAAGTATTTCTTGTTAGATTGACACATCTGACTTGCTATTTACAGTATTTGTCTTTTATGTTTCCCCCAGCTGGAGCAAGAGATCCAAAGGATCTCAGAGGCCTACGGCACTCTGATGAAAGGCTGCGCTAAAAGAGAAACGCTAGAGCAAGCGCTAAGAAACAAGCTGATGGCTGAGATCAAGAGGCTGCAGCAGTCAAGCATTCAAGCGGCAAAAGAAGCCGAAGCTGCTGACCAGAACCAACATGTTATTGAGAAGCTTCTTCTGCAGAGTGAGTTCATGAACACGGCCACGTTAAACCTTACTGCTTCACATGCTCTTCTTAATTCAGAGTTGCACTCCAAATGTAAAATCAGTCGAGTCATTTTGTTTAAAGACAGAATGTGTTTCCAATTAGAACATTCCAATGCAGGAATTTCAGTCACATAACAGCGCCTTAGCTGATCTAAACAGTCAGAAAAGAGGATTAAATGTCAGCTTGGTAAGGGAGAACGTCAAACACTGTCGCTGCTTTTGTCTGCTTCACGTTGACAATTAAGAACATTCTGCTTAGAGATCACTTCCTGTTTGCTAAGAGTGGGAAGAGTAGGGATGATGATGAGTTTTGCAGTGACTGATGGGAAATAACCAGAACATTCTGAAGCTCTGGGATGTGGGTCAAAGGGAGAGTGGGTCGCTGCTTCTCCTTCCCTCTGCATTCCTTAGGCGCTTGCGTAAATGAGGCGCTCCAGACTTTGCGATTGAATTCCTGAGCAGGAAGTCAATGGGGAGTGGTGCTGGAGAGGGCCTGCACAAACATTCCTTCAGCTTCTTTCTCACGTCCTCACATAAATGTCGATGCTTGTTATGACTGGATATTGGATTAGTATGTACTGAAAACATTTTTTGGCAGATGCTTTTATACAAAGCAACATACTTTTCCTTCATTTTTGCATTCGAACCTAGCTACAAGCTACAAAGATTGTCAAGAGGTCACAGCAAATACCAAACAAAGCCAATGACTGTCTCAACTTGGCTTGTTGGGACCACAAACTGGAATTTCTTTAGCAATGTGACCTGTTCATATCCATTTAATTTACAAACACAGATCTCAAATCTTTTTTTCTGTCTTCTCTGATAGATGAAGAACAGCAGCTGCAGTGCGCACATCTGGAGCAAGAGGTTCAGCATCTGCAAAACGAAGTGGAGAACCAGCAGCGCAGGAGCGAGGCCCTGGAGACGGCGCTGAGGTCCACGCAGACACGCAGCCAGCAGCTGTGGACGGAGCTCCAGAGGAAGAGAGCGTATGTGGAGAAGGTTGAGCGTCTGCAGGGGGCTCTAACTCAGCTGCAGGCGACTTGCGAGAAAAGAGAAGGCTTGGAAACGCGCCTAAGGACACGGCTGGAGCAGGAACTGCGGAGTATCCGAAATCAGCAGGTAGTGAGACAAAACAGTGCTTCAGATGTGTCTTCGCATTGTTTTCTTCCAGTGAAACTAAGAATATCTTACACTTTGTTTGCTTTTTTTGTTCACAGCGGCAGCCGCAACCAGTCTGTGCAGAGTCCCACGTAAGTGTGTCCACACTGCAAGAGCATCTGCGGGAGAAAGAAGAGCGCATTCTGTCCTTGGAGGCCGACAAGACGCGTTGGGAGCAGAAATACCTGGAGGAGAAGACCATGAGGGAGTTTGCGATGGATGCTGCTGCCACCGCCGCAGCTCAGAGGTAAACAAGGAGATCAGTGTCAACATCTTCAGAGCTTATTGAGTTTATTGAACCAGTTTCTAATTGCTTTCTTCCTGAACTTCACAGAGACACAACCATCATCAACCATTCACCTTGCCATTCCTTCATTGAGGAGCTCCCATCATCTGAGCACAGGAACCAGGAGGTTGAAAACAGGTAAAGCTGCCCTCGATGCACCGAAAAATAAATTTCAGTCGTGTTTAATGAACCATTTTGAATTTTAAGAATGTATTGGACTCATAAGATTCATATGTTGTTAGGATCCGTGCATTGTACACCCAAATCCTGGAGAAGGACACAGTGATTAGCGTCCTGAAGCAGAAGCTACAGCATGAACAGAAGAAAGAGTCAGACAACCATCCAACTGCTGCTGAGCATTCAACTGCCACACACATTGCCCAGGGCAAAGGTTAGTGTCACTGCTAGGTGGCATTCACTAGCTAAGATTTTGCACGGTAAATTAGTGTCTCACTAAAACTGAAAAACTGCTTAAACCAGCCTAAGATGGTTGATTGGCTTTAGCTGGTCATCCATGAGAAATTTAACCATAGTTTTACCACGGTAAAAGTGTAGTGAGCGTGTTTTTTGGTGTATAGGCTAACATTTGTATAACCACAGTTTTACTACAAATACCATGGTTAAACCATGGTTAGTGTAGCAAAACCATGGTTAATTTGTGGTTACCATGATTTAACTATAGTAAACTATGTTTGGTTTTGTTTGTAGTACAACTATAAAATAGCTTTGTTATGTTTGTGTCTGACTAACATTAGCATCAATGCTCACTCCTAATTAGTATTTTCTAGTTAAGTAAGTATCTGACTAACATTAGCATTAGTGTTCACTGTCAAATAGCTTTTATTAGTTACATTAGTGTCTGACTAACATTAGCATTAGTGTTCACTGCTAAGCTTCCTAAGTTGGGTTCTGAGAATAGCATGCTGAAAGGAAAATTCTTACAAATTCTTATGAATCTTTTTCCAGGTAAAAGTCATTCCAATGATGAGTCCCATTCGATGCTTGCTCCGGTAGCAGCCCTGGGACAACCTGAACCAGTTCTGTTAGGGAAAAAGACAAAGGATCAAACCTCCCACACAGAGACCAACTCCGGTGAGTCAACTTTTAGTTGTTTCTGCATGATATGGGATATGAAAAAGTAACACTGACTGAAAATAACACTTCAGTGAGAGACAAAGATTAAAAGTCATTTTTTGTAAACAGGCCTACCACTGATAGCTCTCTCCTGCTGTAGTCTGTCATTTTGTGATAACTGGTTAATATTTGTTCTTATTTTTCACAGTTAACATTCAGAAATCACCATCTGCTGTGGACCTTTTCAAGGGCCTGGATGATGTGGCGGCTGATGCAGTTGAGATCTTCATTTGATGAAGAACATCGACAAACTGCCCTGCAAAATAGAAAGAGCTCTGGGAGAGATTTAATAGCACCACATTACTAAAATGTTGTGAAGAACTGTTGTAAATAACCAAGCTGCTCAAAAATCTCATGTGAAAGAGGGAGCTGAGCTCTTCTCTTACTATTTCTACATCTCCAGTCTGATGTGTTTTGACAGTTAAGGCAGTGAACTGAATTAGAGACTTTTGCTGCTGGTGAGAATCCTACATTTTTTGGTATTTACAGCCATCCCGTACAGGAGGGCGGACACAGTCTTCCAACTGTCCTCATAATTGCATTGTTCCTCCACTCAAAAGACCTGTGGTAACTTCACCACATTCCAGTTCAATTGACTTTCTTCTTGAGACTGAAGTTCTTGCATGTATCTTTTCCACCCCACCTTTATTGATTGTTATAAATGGTTACATTTTTCTCATGTTTTTCTATTTATGGCTGCTACGCCCTTCAGCAAAGTTATTCTTTTACATTGCATTTCTAGGATCGGCACGCTTAACACTGTCACGTTGTGCGAGACAAAAACATTACGTAGACCTAAGAGTCTAAAAGAACTGTTAGAGAGAAAACCAACTGTATTATATTATTAATTTGCTCCCTAGTGGTTTGTTTATGAATGTGTTCACTCTTAAATGACACATTTGCTGGTCAAGGTGTCATTTTAAAGTAAATATTAATATATATTTTGTACTATTTTGTGTTGTGTTGGAATGTAATGCTGAGGAACTGATGCAAAAGAGCATTTCAGTAAAGTTCATGTGTTTAAAACACATGGCCAAGGGTTGACCTCTTCTATTTAATCAGTGAAAGATGTGAATGTTCTGAAACATTTCATACATTTACAATAAAAGCTTTTAATATATAAAAATATGCGTCTCTTGGTTTGTGAAGCCATTGGGAAATTTTTCTTGGTTCCAGCAAGCAACGTCTACTGGATTTCACCCCATTTCGCACATTCCAGGTTTTCTCAGTCCGAGAAAGATGAGTAATTATAAGCATAGAATGCCAGTGAGGGGCATTCCAGCTCTCATATTTCACCAAAGAAACTCTCACGCTATTTCCCTCAGGCTTACCTTTAGCCACATTTTAGACTCAGACTTCTGAGGCATTCAGACAAACATTCTGCTTTTGAGAGAACAATAGATAACTAGCTCAAAGCTGACTTACCCAACATTGACTAACCTATCTGGCCTTCTATTCTACGAATACTACTGTCACTGACAAAGCCAACTCAATATTTCTTAGTGTAGTCACATGCTTTGTAGCATGGTATTGATGTCACACTCTGTGTTTCCAAATATAGAACAAGGCTTCATCTGTATTAGATGTGATCTTTAGTTTTAAACTAATTGATCTTTGACAGTAATGAGTGGCATCTTAGACTCGCAGTGCTCATGAGGAAGTTGTTTGTGGGTGATCTTACTGTAAGTCAGTTGTTTACATAGTACAAGGCACTCAACTGTGTGAAAACTGGGCAGCTCACATACCCAACATGCAATCCTGCTCAGTTTTGTGTTTTATTTCCTTGTTTTAGGGCCAAATATCTGAACATGTCCATATGTGAGGTCTAAAACACATTGAACGTCTAGAATTCACCATTTTTTTAAATTAAAACTCGGAAATAAAGTCTAATAAAGAAAAAAAAATATTTGGGATTCTCCACAAACCTTACATAAAAGTGAGACAAACTAATTATAAGAGACATTATGAAGTTCTTTTTACTTTAACTTTTCATGCAAACTGATGAAAAATGATCAAATAATAATGTTCTAAGACTTTTGAACCACACTGTATGTTAAACCCTCTCAAAACCAATTTGTAATGGAAGGTGATTAAATAGACTTAATGTCTAAATCAAGAATAAATCTTTAAATACATTTTTCGAAAGGGGAAGGTGTAGTTTATGGTTTTAATTATATTTAATTATACTTTGAAATTAAGAAGTCAATGGGAGGTCCGTAACATTAGGGTGCAATAGGGCAAAAAATGCACACAAAGTCCCTTTAAAGTCCCCCTGAAATCAAAATGAAAGTTTTTTGGCTTTTAGTATGAATATATTAGCCTTAAGATTATCTATAAGCTAGTGTGCTGCAAAACAAAGACAAAATTCGCGTTTACAAGATATGGGCATTCAAAACTTACAGTCTCGTCACTTCCGCCAATATGAATCAAGGATTTGGATGATATCACCGTGCACTTCAGTTTCTCATCAAACGTTCTGTCCAATCAAATGCTCTCTAGAGTCCGTAATGTCCCGCCCCCTACACAGAGACGCATTAACCCGGCCGGAGCAGATCATATGCGCTCATATGTGCGGACGGCATGTATTAAACTACACAGCCTCAGCATGATTATGATCACTATTTCGTTTTAGCAAGTTTCGTATTGAATCTGTGCGGTAATTTATTAGTCTGTGGCTGTCATAAGCTTACAAATGCGGCTTTACCGAGCTCAACGGCTCTTGCCCGAGCAGATATTAATGGAACGCTATTGGCTATTCAAAATTAGTGGGCGGGGCTGGGCGATATGTTTTTGTTTCAGTTAAAAGTACGTCACCACATAGAATAACGCTGCGTGTTTCAAGGCACTTCAGTGGACCTTTAAGGCAAGTCATGTCACTCGGCGGCCATCTTTGAAACGCCTCTCGGGCAGGCAAGTGCAGCTCCTATCTGTTTGAATGGGGAAACATCAAATTCTGCAAAACTGTTCATCAAGCTTACGATTAAATTTCATATTTTAAATCTCCAAAGAAATCCAACAAGAACTGCCTCATAAATATGGTTCCTTGTGCTCCAATAGCCTTAAAAAACGCTTATTTTTCCGGCTAGATGAGCCAGTGCGCATGCGCAGTACTGAGCGCATGTCTTAGAGCGCAGATTGTTTCTATAGCAACCGGGACTTCTAACGGCAGCTGCAGTGACGTGCTGACTTTACTAATCAACGATTGGCTCTTTCACTAAGAAGGCGGGGCTTCACGGCCATAATGAACGTTGCATTTTTCCCCATTCAAAACTACACGAGTGACATGTCTTGGGTATTCTATAGTCTTTGATGCACATCATGTTGATATCATCTATGGTAAGTAAGTTAAAGCATGCTTGGATGCTTGACTATTTGTGGCATTTCACAGGCAAAAGTTTGACTGATGAAGGAATCTCAGGAATTTAGGTCTCAGTTGTAACAAAAGTGAACAATGCTTGTTGTTTTTAAGACGGCCACGTCTTGCATATTTACTACAGTAGTAATGCCACTGATTATGACCTCTGTTGTTCAATTATGCATTTATGTTACCAAACAGAAAATTTCTCGATAAAATGTACCAAGTTACAAGCTACAGTTTATAAACTAATACTACAGGGCCATTTTGTGTCAAATCAACCAAACGGTTTAAATTTTTGATTTTGCTAATATTTTTTTTTTCTGAAGAAAGATAAACATAGTGATGAAAGCCAAAATATTAATTTGTCATGGACAAATATTTACTGGGTAATTCACTATTTTGTAGAGGGGGGCCATAATGGCAATTTTCACCAGAGATTCAGAGCCAACTTAAAAGGGGTAAAAATGATTTCAGCAGCATCATAATCTTATTTTTACACAGAGTAGGTCTGTTAGTAAAATCTGTTGACTTTAGCAAACTTTGTTGCATTATGCGCCAAGGATGAACATTTAAAAATGATAAAAAGCACTTTTTTCAAGTTTTTTCTGCATGCATCCCAATAAGTATTAAAGATATCTTAATGCCCTTTTAGATATTGGGACTCAACAAACTTTCTATTCTGCATCTTCATTTTTAAGGCCCAGTATGTTTCAGTTCTAGAGATATTGTAATTTTAATATGACTCCAGGAATAAATTGTTAAAATGTACACATTCAGTGGTCAAAAACCACTTTTCTTTTCTTTTAAATAGGATGTCTGAAGAACAAATAATGTTGAAACTAGAGTGTCATAAGTATTCATTTTCCAAAGTTTGCATGCCTGTAACTCAAGAAGTATTAAAGAAATCCTAATGACCTTTTAGATATTGGGACTTAACTTTCCTTTTGGCATCTTCATTTTTAAGGCCTTGTATGGTTCAATTCCAGAGATATTGGAATTTCAATATGGCTCCAGGAGCAAATTGTTCAAATGTACACATTCAGTGGTCAAAAACCAAATGTAGTGCACATTGCAAAAATATGATGCTTCTTTTCTTTTTAAGAGGAAGGTCTGAAGAACAAATAATGTTGAAACTAGAGATGTTTCTCATTTCCTTCTGTCAAAACAACTCTATTGAACATACCTGTATAAGTGCCATTAATAATAATTTTCCAAAGTTTGCATGCCTGTAACTCAAGAAGTATTAAAGATATTACAATATGATTTTAGATTCTAGTTGTTAATAAACGTTGCTTTTGTAATCTTCATTTTTAAGCCCCAACATTGTTCAGTCCTAGAGATATGGGGATCTCAATAAGGCTTCATTTTCAGATTGTTGAATATTATCCATTTTCTGTGGTTGAAAACCAAATGTTGGTCACTTTGTATGCAGCTGATTTAGAATGTCTGAAGAATAAGTAATGTTGAAATTAGAATTGTATCTTGTTTGGCTCTATCAAAACAATATCCATAGAACATACCTGCATGTCTATAGAAAATCATCATACCCCTTTGAAATAGTTACTTTATTTGTCATACAGCCTGGAATCAAACCCCATTCCAAATAACTTTTCCAGCTTTATTTACAGTTTTGGTCTTACAACATCAAACCAACGAAAAAAACATTTTCCATTTTCCCTTTAATCCTGGCTAATTGCCCAGTCTCATCTGAAGAGAAACACCCCCACAACATAATGCTGCCACCACCATGCTTCACAGTAGGTAGTTAGTAGTGCTTATCGCCAAACATAGCGCTTGGAGAAAGGTCAATTTTGGTCTCATCAAACCATAGCACCTTTTGCCAGAAGGTATCAGATTATTCCAAATGTGTTTTTGCACAGCACAAATGAGACTGGCTTCTTTTGTGCCACCCTGCCATACAGGCCAGCTTTATGTAAAGCTTGGGAAATAGTTGTCACATGCACAGACAGACCAGACCCAGCCATAAAGCCTTGTAAGTCTTTCAAAGTTGCCTTTGACCTCCTGGTAGCTTCTGTTATCAATGTCCTCCTGGCTCTGTCATCCACTTTGGGGACACAGCCTGATCTAGGAAATGTGCTGGTGGTGCCATATGCTTTCCACTTCTTAATGATGCTCTGAACAGTACTTCGAGGGATAGCTAAGGCCTTTGAAATGTTTTTGTAGCCTTTCTACAACATTATCCCAGAGGTCTTTTGAAAGCACTTTCCCAACCATGGTAAATTCTTTGCCGTACCGTCACAAACAGTGAAATCTTCAAGAAACAGCTCATTTTATTCTGAAGTAATCAACACCACTACTATTGATGTCAGGTGGGGCAAATAGCCTGGTTTTTAATCTGGAAGTTAATTGCTTGCACGTGAGCAAGTTTATAATGGTATACTCTTAAGGGTTGATCACTTTACCAAACCAGGCGTTTCACTGATTCATTTTTTATAATCCTCCAGATTTTTTAAAATATTTAAAAAGGATATAAGGATATTTTTTACTTGAATGATGAGGGTTGTAATGTGTACATTCAGATTAAAAAAAGTCTTAAGACTTAATTAATTTTATTTTCCAGGGTGTAATGTAACAAAGGGTAAATGTTTTCATGGGGTATGGTGATTTTCTACATGCACTGTACCTGTCTGAGTGCTAAAAAAGTTGAGGCACATTACCTTGCTCTCTGTATTCATTCTATTCATAAGATTCTATATTTGAATCAGTTTCAGGGATATTTGAAAGAAGAATTTTGTTCATTTTAACAGCTTCCAGGAGTTTAAACATGCAGTAAAACCATTGCAAATCATCTGAATTTTGTGTCAGTTCATCATAAATAGAACAAGGCATTAGTTAAGTCTCTGGGAATTGTCGTGTCGCATCGACAGAATTTATCCATTCAGAATTAACACCAATTATAATGGGTTCAATCCACCTTATTTTTTTCTGTAAGAATAGGTGTGACCCTTTGTACAATTTATTGTACATTACTTCTGGTCTCATCCACATCCAGCTATTTTTAGCTGTACGAAACAGCTCGTTATTTTACTTAATATTGCAAATGAGTGCGTCTTACAGTGTATCTTATTTTAATCTATTGTCTTAATTATGAACACATTGCTTTAGTTTTTAGTGTACCATTTCACCATTTCACTGCGTGTTGTTATTCTTCTCATTATTTTCCTATAATGGCTAATGAACCAGAAGTCTTGCCCATACGCTTACTTCCGCATTGAAGGTCGATAGTATTTTGTCGTGCCACTCGTGTCCGGTGTAGACACGGTGTAACTCACAGGACAGCCATACCTATACAAAAGAGCAAAAGTTTGTCGGATAATATAACAACACGAAAGTCTGATTGGTCAGTAAGGCGGGTTAAATGACAATTCAAATTAATAATCAAATAATTTCTTGTTCTAGGTTGAATACGAAGAAGTTCGCTTCCAGAACAAAAATGTACAGATAATATACTCAACCCCTTGTCATCCAAGATGTTCATGCCTTTCTTTCTTCAGTCGTAAAGAAATGATGTGTTTTGAGGAAAACATTTCAGGAATATTTTCCATATAGTGGACATCTATGGTGCCCGTGACTTTGAACTTTCAAAATGCAGTTTAAATGCAGCTTCAAAGGGCTCTAACCAAGTAAGAAGGGTCTTATCTAGCGAAACGATCAGTTATTTTCTTAAATAATTGTCAATTGATATACTTCTTAACCACAAATGCTCATCTTGTCTAGCTCTGCGTGAAAACTGAGCATTCTGGTTCATGGCAGTAAGAGTATGTCTAAAAACTGTCTTGAACCGGAATACACAAGAGTTCACGCAGAGATGAGCATTTGAGGTTAAAAAGTATATATATTGTCAATTTTTTTTTAGAAAACAAACGATCGTTTCGCTAGATAAGACACTTCTTTCTGGCTGGGATCATTTAGAGTCCTTTAAAGCTGCATTTAAATTACATTTTGGAAGTTCAAACTCACAGGAACCATTGAAGTCCACTATACAGAGAAAATTCTGAAATGTTTGCCTGTAAAAACATAATTTCTTTACGACTGAAGAAACAAAGACATGAACATCTTGGATGACAAGGGAGTAAGCAAATGATCAGTCAATTTTTATTCTGGAAGTGAACATCTGCTTTAAGAACATCTGCTTCAAATGCAGATCTTGAAACAGACATAGATCAACATAGATCAGTGTCAATAAGGACCAACATACAAGGTCAAAATGATTAAGTGATACTACATAATTCATACAATGATTCATCAGAATTTTTAACATTTTAAGTACAGTTTATAAATCATAACAGCACTGCCACCATTTAAACTGAAAAAGAGGGAAATAAGGACTTCAACATGTGGGGGAGTTCATGACCCTCGTCTAGATACACTGACAATATTCACATCATGTTAAAATGTTATTTGGTCAAAGATGGTTTATTGCAAATATTGAAAGCACATGTGAATCACATGTGCTTTCAATATTTGTAATAAACTGTCTTTAACTAATAACAATTTAACAGGCAAATGCGATGAGGACACTGTGGCACTGGATCTTCATACCAACACAAGAACAATCTTGGCTCCAGGTGAGCTTATGTAAGCAGAGAAAATCCTCTTGGTCGGAATAAAAAGGTTTAGCATTTTTATGGCGGTTACAGCCTGTATGGGAACCAGGAAACATGCGATACACTGCAATTCATCTTGTTTATAAGCTCAGTGGAGGCCTTTTCCTCCTTACAGAGAGAAATGCTGCCAACATTCTTTCGACTTTTGAGAAGCACTTGACATTTTTTACCCTTGGGTTTCTTCCTCGACATGAACAAAATAGAGGGCCGTGGAGCATTTGAAGGTCAAAGGGCACATTCCTGAAGCTTGAAATGTGGGACGCCAGCAAATATGAATTTTTCTATCCGTTTGAGCGAGGGTGCAGTAATCCGCCTTACAAATCAGAATTAAAGTGATTGGGAACATTGGTGTTTGTTGAAAAACAACATTGGATTAGATGTTAGATGAATTTTGGGTCAGCACAATAAGCCAAGAACCCAACAATTCTGATTAATTTTCAAATGAATCCAGTATGAATTAGGTTAGGCTTTATAAACTAAAAAGCTGTCCTGTTTATCATCTGGCACATACTGTTTGGATGTGCTGTGCTCCCAGAGAGTAGATTGATTACTTCAGCTGCACACATTTCCAGCATTGATTAATTACTGGATGGAATAACCTTCAATTTGGACTCTCTCTGAATGATAGATCTGAAACATGCTGCAAGGGGAATAAATTAAAGCAGCCCTGCCTTCGTATTTTTAAACTATACCACAATCCAAACCATATACCTCACAACTGCAGTAGTTCAAGTGCAATGATGAAGAGCAGTAAAACCACAAGGAGCCACACATACTCCATCCATGACTAAAGCTTTACCAGCATGCGCTTTAATGGTTGGGAATGACAGCATTTCAGATGCAAGTCACGTGCACTGCTGCATTTTTCAGAGCTGCTGTTTGAAAGTCTCAGCACTTGGCCACGATTGCCTTTGCTGGGCTCTTTATTTAGAGGAATGCATTAAAGCATTCCTGATCAATTAATTGGCATGAGTAACGTGACAGTTCAGAACACAATGGAACTCTTTCTGAAAAACTGCCTGTGTGAGTCTCGAAACAACTATGGAAGCCCATTTCCACCACGTAAGAAAAAAAATTATGAAAAATTAATTAATAATAACTTTCAAAAGTCGAAATTATGACTTAAGTCAAAGTTACACGGTAAAGAGTCAAAATTATGACTTTAAAAGTTATAAAGTCAAAATTATGACTTACGAAGTCGAAATTATGACTCAAGTCATAATTACAAGTTAAAAAGTCAAAATTATGACTATAAAAGTCATAATTATGAGATAAAAAAGTCGATATTATGACTTATATAGTCAAAATTATGACTTATGACTTTAAAAAGTTACAAAGTCAAAATTATAATATTAAAAGTCGAAATTATGAATTAAAAAATAAAAAATTATGTCTTAAAAAGTGGAAATTATGACTTAAGTCATAATTATGAGATAAAAAGTCAAAATTGTGACTTTAAAAGTCATAAATACGAGATAAACAGTCGAAATTATGACTTAAGTCAAAACTGACAACTTATAAAGTCAAAATTATGACTTACTTAAATCATAATTACGAGAAAAATTATCTCGTAATTTTGACTTTTAAAGTCATAAGTTCCGCTTAAAGGAACACTCCACTTTTTTTGGAAATAGGCTCATTCTCCAACTCCCCCCGAGTTAATAAGTTGATTTTTACCGTTTTGAAATCCATTCAGCCGTTCTCCTGTTCTGGCGATATCACTTTTAGCATAGCTTAGCATAGATCATTGAATCCTATTAGACCAGTAGCATCGCGTTCAAAAATGACCAACGAGTTTCCATATTTGTTGTATTTAAAACTTGACTCTTCTGTAGTTATATCGTGTACTAAGACCGGTGGAAATGCAAAGCTGTGAGTTTCTAGGCTGATAAGGTTAGGAACTACACTCCCATTCCGGCGTAATAGTCAAGGAAGTTTGCTGCCGTAATATGGCCGAAGCAGGCGGAGTATTATCAGAAATGAGTTCCCAGCTAGTTTAGCATTTGCACATGTACTGCATGGTATTACTGCTCCTGCTTCGGCCATATTATGGCAGCAAACTTCCTTGACTATTACGCCTGGAATGGGAGTGTAGTTCCTAATCTTATCAGCCTAGAAAATTGAAGCTTTGCATTTCCGCCGGTCTTAGTACACGATATAACTACAGAAGAGTCAAGTTTTAAATACAACAAATATCGAAACTCGTTGGTCATTTTTGAACGCGATGCTATTGGTCTAATAGGATTCAATGATCTATGCTAAGCTATGCTAAAAGTGATATCGCCAGAACAGGAGAACGGCTGAATGGATTTCAAAACGGTAAAACTCAACTTATTAAGGAGTTGGAGAATGAGCCTATTTCCAAAAAAAGTGGAGTGTTCCTTTAAGCCTTAAGGAACTTAAAGTTTAAAGTGCCCCTATTATGCCATGTTTAAGGTAGTTAATATTGTTGTAATAGTCTCTTAAAACAGGTTTACATGTATGCAAGTTCAAAAAACACTTTAGTTTTCTCAAAAATTAGATTTAATTTTACCCCGTTTCTAAATGATTCGTAAACGACTCGTGTGAAGCAGTTCGAAGAATCAGTCTCTCTAAACCCCTCCTTTCAGTGAGCCCTCACCGCTGTGATTGGTCAGATGGTGCAGTCCTTTTGGATTGGTCTACCGCTTCAGCGCAAAACGAAACGCCCATTGGCATAACTGAATGACAGCTGTGGAGACTTGTTAATGCATAGAAAAGATAGCCTCGATTTTACCCTATCAATTCGAGCCGGAGTCTGACGATGAAACGGTTGAAGTGGCACATCGACAAGAAACTGTTTTGCAAGCACGACCGGAGCAGGACGTTTCTCAGTGGGTGTCATATGTGGAAAGTGCTTGCAATTTGCTTTTGTAAGCGAACCGGGCACACCTCTATGTTGTGAACTTCAACACTGTAACGTACAACCCATAACACTGCGTTAAGCCATCGTTTATCATTATCATTACTTAAACTAATAAGGCAGACAGACAGTCAAGCTGCATCAATCACAATTTTTAGACTACATTGCACTCACAGCTGAACAACAGAACTACAGAAACGCAAGTTAGCCGCTTACCAAGACATGTGCGGGGTTGTTACACACCATAACGTACACAAAGACGTATTTTGAACGATCGCTAGAAAATACAATCATCAATTATTAATCATACTTACAGGTAGAAGTTCAGAGGAGCAAGCCGGTCCAAATAAACTGGGCACTGATCCATTTTTTAAAACCAAGCGTTTGGTGAATCTCGCGTTGTAACGTTACTCCCCAAGATTGGAAAAACAGTCATCAGTAAAATGACGCGAACACAACACAAGATTGGCATTGGACTGCTGAGGTGTTGAAAAAATTAATGTTAACCACTCATTCTTGGTAGTTTCATCTTTCGGAAGGGCATATAAAACAAATTCACTCTCACAGCGCAGGACGCCTTCTTGACATGATGTAACGTTAATCCACGTGAAAATGGTAGGCCTACTGTTTGTGGGCGGGCAAGTTGTTCGCGAAATTGAACGTGGTCGGACATTACGCAAATGTGTAGCTCGTGACGTGTGGCCGTTACAGAAAAAAGATTCGAATTGCTGACGACTCGTTTAGGCGAATGTGAGCCGACTCTTTTTTTTGTTAGACAAAAACTTCATTTATAGTGCACTGTCGGCGTCACAACTTTGCAGATAGTTTATGTTCACATACAGCTACATGACACACTACATGAAATATCATATTTGAAAAGGCATAATAGGGGCACTTTAAGGCATTCATTTTTTTTTCTTACAACAGATTGAGTCCACTTTTTTGTTAGTATGATTCTTTAGGGTCTTCATGACATGTCTGTGACAGACTTCGATTAAAATTCCTCAAATGTAATGTAAAACACTTTTTTACCCTGTCTGTTCACAGCAATCAGTTTCGGTGCATTTCTTTTTTAAATGCTAATGAGCTCTACTCACCTCGCCTCTTCCGTTTTTTTGTGTAGTGGGTGACACCTAACTATCAAAAACAAAACTAATCCACTGCGTCTTCAGAGGCTCTGATGTCGGGAGAGTTATATTCACTTTTAATATTCTTATATTCATTTCTACATCCAACTACAAAACACCTGCATCACTTACGAGACAATGGCTGTATCCGAAATCGCCCCCTATACCCTATTCACTATTCCCTACATTAGTCCACTCGTACAGTTCACTTGAAGGAGTGAATGAAAACGAGTGAGTGAATTCGGACACTAAGTGCACCGGAAGGACTGCCACTTTTGCATAGTATTGCTATACTGTTTAACAATCATTTAAAACGGACAGTTCGAGTAGTAAGATTAAAGGATTTATCTTGAACTATGTCAAGGAGTTTATGTATAAACCTTGGTTAAACAATTTAATAATCAATTTACAACAAATTTGTACCTGTGTTGTACGCTGCATTACGCAGTGGACGAGCGCGTTGTAAAATGAACAGATGGATGATTCAGCTGCGGGCGCCATCGTCTGGAGAGACGCGGGAATTCAGTCGGCGCGCGACTCTCACAGTGCATTATGGGTTATCTCTAGCTATTGAGCGTACATCGGTTGTACACTCGTTTTTGCGGTGCATTGTGGGATTGAATGAGTGCACTCGAGAACGTCCACTATGGTTTCGAACACCACTTAAAATGGCTGTCCCCTCAAATAGTGCCCTATTTGAGGGTATAGGGGGCGATTTCGGATACAGCCAATGTTGTCGCCACAGCTGCTCGAGCCCGGAGAAAATGGCGGAAAACACACAACTGGCTGAGGGCGGGAATATGCTAATACGGGACATCCGTCAGCAGTTGTGGGCGGGGCTTGATCGATGTGACGTCTTACTGCTCAGAAAATCAAAAAAACTTTACGACTGTTTAGGATTAAAAAAAGGAGTGAATGTTTTTTTTTTTTTTCATTGTAGGGTGATTGTGTCTACACATAATTGTTTTATATAACTGATACTGATAACTCCAAAACTGCTTAAGATTTGTACTTTTAAAAAAACATTTTTTTAGCATCCACCAGTTTTCAACAGTAAAATAGCTCCAGATTGAAGGTTTCAGATGTCAGAACGAGTTAGTAAGGTTCTATGACATTGTGGTATCAAGAACATGTTTCTAGGCTCATGTCGGTGAGACAAAATGAGACTTAGGGCTGAAGAGAAATGGATACATCTCACTTTTAGGCATGACATAAATGAAATGGTTTTTTAAGTCCCCCACAGTGTAGTGTTGTGTTTCTAATCTCTCCTTCTCCTGCCCAGGGTCCTGTGTTATTATTTGGTAATAGTGAGCACATGGCAAAGTGTGCGTCAGGGCCAAAAAGCGTGCTCTACACTCGATTACCATGATTGCAGAGGAGCATTCATGCTGGATTTTCCAGTTTTAGTACAAGGCTTTCTTTCAGTTTCATGGAACGTCTGAATTGCTGGTCAAGAGGCCAGGGGTTGAGACAGGCACGCAGGGATATTTTTGGTTTAGTGGAAGAATTAAACAGCAAGGGAGGCTGTGAAAATCCCAAAAGTCCTAAAAGAAAACCCTAATTTTTCAGTGGATTTAGAATTTCATTTTACAGTAGTAAATAAAATATAGAAAATACAAATACTGTTCAAAAGAAATTCTTGTTTTCATAAGGATGCAATAAAATGATAAACAGCGACAGTGCAAACATTTATAACATTACATGAGACATTGATAATGATAATAAATGTTTCTTGAGCAGCAAACCATCATGTCAGAATGATGTCTGAAGGATCATGTGAATAGTAATGGCTGCTAAAATTTCATCTTTGCCATCACAGTTAAAGCACAGTCATTTTACAGTATTTTTGAAGACATTTTGACAAGTCAAGCTTTATATTAATATATCATAACCAAACAGCAAATACTACAAATTAAATGAGTGCTATTTAAATTGTGGAATATTATTATTGATTACAAATTCAACTAGTCAACATTCAATGAAAGAGCCATGTTGATTTTTACATTTTATTGTTAAATATGGTTGTTTCATCACAGCGGTATTAGATAGATTAGAATTAAACTGTAAAAATACTGCCACCTAGTGTAACATTGCAATGCAAAGTCTATGAGAAGGTGGACTATTGGAAATGCAAATAAATACTCAAGCCTATAAATTGATTTCAAATATATATATGCACATAGAAGAAGCAACGAGCAACAACATTATTTCACTGACAGATCTATAGTAGTTACTGTTAAAAATGTATGATTTTCAAACCAATTCATCACAGTAATTGTCTTTTTTACTTATGCAATTCTCCAAAAAATTACTTGAACAACTTCATAGTGTAATTATTATGGTAAAGATCTAAAAATAAAACAGTACACAATTATACTACATGTTGATCCTCTTTGATTTCCGCACCCTTGGGATCTCATTCAGATACATGTCCTTGTAAGAGGACAGGAGATCACTTATTCTATAACCCTGCAAGACACAAACAGTCAGAGAGGATATTAACACATACACATGTGTGACACTTGCTATTGTTGAATGTGCGTATGTGTGTTATATTTACCATGGAGGTCTCACAGAGCAGAGTGTTGCCCTGCACCAGGTTGCCGATGGTCAAGTGAAAATAGGTGCTTCCACTAGACCAGGAAGTGATCTTACTGAACAGATGCATCACAAGCACCTCCTGCAGGCAAGCCAGTCAAAACACATGTTAACTTCATAAACTACACAATGCTGAGGTGAGCTACAGTGCCTTGAAAAGGTTTTCATAGCCCTTCATTTTTTCACACTTTGTTTTGTTGCAGCATTATGTTAAAGGAACACTCCACTTTTTTTGGAAATAGGCTCATTCTCCAACTTCCCCCGGGTTAATAAGTTGATTTTTACCGTTTTGAAATCCATTCAGCCGTTCTCCTTTTCTGGCAATATCACTTTTAGCATAGCTTAGCATAGATCATTGAATCCTATTAGACCAATAGCATCACGTTCAAAAACCAACGAGTTTCCATATTTGTTGTATTTAAAACTTGACTCTTCTGTAGTTATATCGTGTACTAAGACCGGTGGAGATGCAAAGCTGCGAGTTTCTAGGCTGATAAGATTTGGAACTACACTCCCATTCCGGCGTAATAGTCAAGGAAGTTTGCTGCCGTAATAAGGCTGAAGCAGGCGGAGTATTATAAGAAATGAGTTCCCAGCTAGTTTAGCATTTGCACATGTGCTGCATGGTATTACTGCTCCTGCTTCAACCTTATTACGGCAGCAAACTTCCTTGACTATTACGCCGGAATGGAAGTGTAGTTCCTAATCTTATCAGCCTAGAAAATTGAAGCTTTGCATTTCCACCGGTCTTAGTACACGATATAACTACAGAAGAGTCAAGTTTTAAATAGGACAAATATCGAAACTCGTTGGTCATTTTTGAACGCGATGCTATTGGTCTAATAGGATTCAATGATCTATGCTAAGCTATGCTAAAAGTGTTATCGCCAGAACAGGGGAACGGCTGAATGGATTTCAAAACGGTAAAACTCAACTTATTAACTCGGGGGGAGTTGGAGAATGAGCCTATTTCCAAAAAAAGTGGAGTGTTCCTTTAAACTGCTTTAAATTACTTTTTTTCCCCACATCAATCTACATCTCATACACCATAATGACAAAGCACAAAACAGGTTTGTAACAACTTTGCATATTTATTAGAAATAGGAAACTGATAAGATCCCGTTGCATAAGAATTCATAGCCGTTTCTGGGACACTCGAAATTTAGCTCAGGAGCATTCATATTGCTTCTAGATGTTACTACACTTCGAGTGGGGTTAATGAGTATGATTTAGAAAGGCACACATCTAACAGCTGAAAATGCATATCAGAGCAAAAACCAAGTCCTGAGGTCAAGATAACTGCCTGTAGAGCTCAGTGACAGACTTGCGTTAAGGCAATGATCTAGGGAAGAGTTCAGAAAAAAATCTGCTGCATTGAAGGTTCATAGAAGCATTATCCATAATGGAAGACGATTGGAACAACTAGGACTCTAGAAAATGTCTGCCAGCCCCCATCCAAGCTGACAGAGCTTGAGAAGTGAAAAGGTGAGGCAAAGAATGGCAGATAATTGCCAAATGCAGATGTGCAAAGCTTGTCACATCATACCCAAAAAGACTTGAGGCTGTAAAGGTGCTTCAACTATGTACTGAGTTAAGGGTGTGAATACTTATGCAGTGTACTTATTTCAGTGTTTTATTTTTAATAAATTTGTAAAATTTGCAAATCTGTTTTTTGCTTTGACATTATTATGGTGTATGGAGTGTAAATTGATGTGGGGAAAAACTAATTTAAAGCAGTTTAACATAACGCTGCAACAAAACAAAATGTGAAAAAATGAAGGGGTGTGAATACTTTTGCAAGGCACTGTATATGTTAGTTGTATTATGTATATACAAATAGATTTGCACCTTTGTCGTAGGGTTGATGATCGTAACTCCTTGCTTGCTGATTGATAGCGTAATAATACTGGGGTATCTCTTCTCTGAGGTTTGCTGCGAGTAAAAGGGACAAGAGTCAAGAAAACAACCCCCCTTTTGTAGCAATTAGGGTTATTTTTAGTGGTGCCCTAGTTACCTTTACTTCGAAGAAAACACATCCGAAGGTAGGCCACTGTGAGATTGTTTTCAGGAACTGGAGTTTGGCTTCATCTATGCTTATGCCTGCCTGTTTGTTGTATGCGTTGATGATGTGCTGCAAACCCAAGACCAAAAAGACACTGAAATACATTAATACTAAAACAAGCCATATACATTCTAAAGAAAAGTCTCTTATTTTCATTAAGGGCTCATTTAACAAAAACAAAACAAAAACAAAAAACAAAACACTAATATGGTTAAAATGATTACACGTTTTTACATTTATTTAAATATATATCAAACAATATTCACTAAGTCAAAAGGTTTTTGTTTTTTAATGTTTTTTAAACTTAACTTATGAAGCCTGCATTTATTTGATCCAAAGTACAGCAAAAACAGTACATTGTAAAAATATTTTTACTATTTAAAATAACCGTTTTCTATTTGAATATATTTTAAAATGTAATTTATTCCTGTGATTTCAAAGCTGATCTTTTTAGCATCATTACCCAGTCACATGATCCTTCAGAAATCATTCTAATATTCTGATTTGCTGTTCAAAAAACATTTATTATTTTTATTATATTGAAAATAGCTTAGTAGAATTTAGTAGAGGTTTCTATGATGAATAGAAAGTTCAGAAGAACATCTTTTGATAAATTAAAAGCATCCTTGCTATATATACAGTGCAGACCAAAAGTTTGGACACACCTAAATGAGAAGGTGTGTCCAAACTTTTGGTCTGTACTGTATATATAGCAAGGATGATTTTAATTTATCAAAAGATGTTCTTTCAACTGAAAAAACTTGTGAAAAAATATCTTTCAGGTGGTCAAACAGCAAATAGCAAATAGTGGAGCTCTGCAGCCACCTACTGGTAAAAGTTATTTGTAGTTGTTGTTTTTTTTTACTTTTAAAACTGGATTTTCCAAAAGATGGGCAAAAATCTTACACTAAACCATGTGAAATTATCCATGTTATTCCCATGAATTAAAGTTAGAAATGTGGGTCTTTTATAAAGTGAATTTTACATTAAAAGCAGTTTTTGTATAAAAACCCATTTAAAAAATATTTATTTATTAATTTATATATATTTAAAAAATATCACTAACCCACTGAAAACTGCACAAATGTAGAGTAAAAACTTTAATAAACAGAAAAATATACAGTACAGACCAAAAGTTTGAAAAGTCAAAGTCAAAGTCATTCATTTGGATGAATGAGAAGATCTGGTAAAACTCAATAAGCTTAGAGAAGACGAGAGAGAGACATGGACTCCTGCTGTAACTTTAAATGCTGGTGTCACTGTTGTACAACGTTTCTTTAAAAAAATGAGTGATTAAGACACTTTTTAATGTTAGATTCTGTAATATTGGCATTGTTTTATTGTTGTACTATGATTTTTCCCATTCAATATTTTGAGGAAACACTGCCCCCCTTGCTTCTTCAGAGGAAGAACCCCTGCTATGTAGGTACCTTATTAAGGTTTGGAACAAAGTCAAACACACAGAGCTATGTTGTGAATAAGAGGCTTGAGGATCACCTTTTTCCAGTCATCAGGAGACATGATCTTGTGCTGATCAGCTGGCACCAGATCCTTCAGCATTCTAGGGATCATGACAAACTGTGATTTATCCGTGTCAACCTGAATACGGAACAGCAGTCCTGCCAGACTGATCATGTTCTCTTTAGATACATCATGGTAGCCCTTCAAATACTTTGGCAATTCCTGGGAAAATAAAAAGACAGTTAGTCACATAGCTTATTTTCTGCAATAATCCAACAGCCAATTGAAAAATCCTATTGGGTTTTTGTAGAGGGAACCAGGGTGATGCTAACTTATTATCCCTGCAGCACTTTTTTCAGTTATACAAACATTTGATACACTGTACACTCTCAAAACTATGAATGAAGAACCTTGAATATCTATGGAACCTTTCAAATGCAGAAAAGGTTCTTTAGATTTTTAGAATGTTCTTCAAAATGATTCTTTTAAGAACTGTTAACTACAAGGTTCTTTTATGGCATTACTGCAAAACCAACCCTTTGGAGCCTTTATTTTTAAAAGTGTAACATACCTGGGGAAAGTGGAAGGTTAGGTCAGCGATTAGGTCTTTTCCTGGGATCACATTAAACCAGAGCTTTCTCATGAAGAGCACCAGGTAAGGGGCAATAGCTGGTGTAGCTGTGTTCAGGATCAATAATATTTATCATAGTGAGAGACCGATTATAACACACCTACTGAATAAATGTTGGGTTAATTACTGTAGTATGTAATACAGCTCACCCTCCTTGACTTTCTTTCCTTTTTTACCGACGACATCTGTGAGTTGCCTGAGGTTGTCAAAGAAGTACTCTTTTGAATCCATACTTACTACCTGAAAGAATCAGATTTGACCCATGAAGATTAACATGGACCTAAAACATCACCATCAGGAATAACAAAATGACTGAAAGAAATCATGTCTGATACCTTGGTGGATGTTTTAACAAACAGACTGTATCCATCTTCTGAAGAAAGGTGGAGATCTTTGGCAATGTTGCGGCATAAGTCTCTGATCCTTGTGGTGGTGGTCACCTCAAATATCTAAAATGAAAAAGGGCAGGGGTTTTAACATGGATGGGAAAAATAGTAAGTAAAATTGTTAAAACTGAAATGCCACTTCTTACTTCAGATGTATCGTTGGGAAAATGAACTTTGTGGAAGATCTGAGTGCTGTTATTCTGAATAGCGTCCACTTCAACCTGGTGAGGAGGCAACTTCCTTCCCTCGATACTGTATGGGACAATAAACATTGTTTTTTAGATCAACTTTAGCCTTCATGTTCTGTTCACATTGGCATCCAATGGGCCATTTGTTGAGTTTTGTTGGTTCCGTGTGTTATCACTGTGGATGAGCCGCTCAACAGCACTTAAAATGCAGGTATCATCACATTTTTTTAAATTTATGTACTGACTGGTATCGACATCCCATAGTTTTTAACAACACTAATCCATATGTTGTTAAAAACAGTATAATCTATTAAACGCACTGTACTTTTATCCCTCACAGCCTCATTTTCAAGTATTCAAGTCTCTATTGTAAGCCGGTGTGTGAACAGGACATATCTGTTTGTCAATCAGTGTGAATGTAGCCATACTAATGTGTTGACTGTTTTGTATTGTGAATGATCCTTAAGAGACAAACTGTTTGAGTATGTAAAGTTCTACCTGAGCATAGCTTGCATTCTCTGTAGGCTGGCGGTGGCCAGAGGCTCCCTTGGTCTGGACTCCAGAAAACGTTGAGCATATTTCAGTAGCAACTGACTTGGAGGAAAAAGACCACAACACAGCCACAAAAGCTGCCATCCTCGCTCCATACTCAACCTGGGAGATAAACAGAGAGAAAGACTGCAATTAAAAAGTAATCAGATAAAAAAAAAAATATATATTAGATCATATTTAGGTACCAAAAGCAAATGAGTGAAAACTAGCTGACATACCCATGGTTGTTATTAGTCAACTGTTTCATTATTTGGCAGTAGATCTCATCTCTTAGTTCCACATGTGCTGTTGCTGGCCCAAAGATCTGGTTTGTTAGATCAATGGGTGTCCGCACATGCTTGACTGGATAATCCCCCATGTATTTAAGGATAGGTAGAGACAATGTTAAAGAAAATAGTAAGCATCATTCATTAAAATTCACTCGGGTCACATGTACTAATTGTTGAAGTCAAAAGTTTACATACACCTTGCAGAATCTGCAAAATGTTAATTATTTCACATCATACAAAATGCATGTTATTTTTTTATTTAGTACTGACCTGAATAAGATGTTTACATACAGTCCACAAGAGAAAATAATAGTTGAATTTATAAAAAAAATACCCCATTTAAAAGTTTACATACATTTGATTCTTAATACTGTGTGGTTACCTGAATGATCCACAGCTGGGTTTTGTTTAGTGATAGTTGTTCATGAGTCCTTTGTTTGTCCTGAACAGTTAAACTGCCTGCTGTCCCACAAATTAGTTGTTTTTTCAGCATTTTTGTGTAGTTGAACCCTTTCCAACAATGACTATGATTTTGAGATCCATTTGCCAACTATTACAGAAGGTTCAAACACTTACTGATGCTTCAGAAGGAAAACCATTGCACTAAGAGGGTAAATTTAACTTATTTTGTCTTCTGGGAAACATGCAAGAATCTTCTGTAGCTTCTGAAGGGCAGTACTACATGACAAAAATATGATATTTAGACAAAATAAGAGAAATGTACACATCTTTATTCTGTTCAAAAGTTTACATCCCTGGCTTTTAATACATAGTGTTTCCTTCTGAAGCATCAGTGAGTGTTTGAATCTTTTGTAATAGTTGCAGATGAGTCCCTCAGTTGTCCTCAGTGTGAAAATATGGATCTCGAAATCATACAGTCATTGTTGGAAAAGGTTCAAATACACAAAAATGCTAAAAAACCAAAGAATTTGTGGGACCTGAAGGACCTGTTTCTGAAAAACAGCGGTCAGTTGAACTTATGAACAACTATCACTAAACAAAAAAAAAAAAAACCACAGCTGTGGATTATTCAGGTAACAACACAGTGTTAAGAATCAAGTGTATGTAAACTTCTGAACAGGGTAATTTTTATAAATTCATCTATTATTTTCTCTTGTGGACTAGATGTAAACGTCTTTTATGCAAAATATCTAATTCAGGGCAGTACTAAATAAAACATAACACGCATTTTTTATGATCCCTCTTATTTTGGTAAAATAATTAACATTTTGCAGATTCTGCAAGTGGTATGTAACCTTAACTGTAAGTCTTTATCACGTATACCTAAAACACAAAATTACATTAGATATGTAACAAATGATTCAGTTTCATTTTCCTCCTCTTTTGACCAATCAACAGGAAGGATATCTGTGAAGCAGTCACAAGCGAGGTGGGAGAGTTCCGAGTTGCCCTGCAGGCTCCTGAGCAGCGGCTGTTTGAGATGCTCTTTGCTGTTGGCCCACAATTTCTCTTTGGCCCCTTTCCCACGGCCACCTCCCTGTGCATCCCTGTGACCCATTGAAAGCGGTACAAGATTGCATGAGCATTTAAGAAGCTCTGGAACTGGTAATTTTCAAGCAACTTTTTTGAAGTAGTTATCATTTATATCAAATGAGATGAGTGCAAATTGTATGTGTGTTACCTGAAATAATCAAAAGAGAACTCCTTGAGCGTCGCAACGGCAACTTTCTCTGTGCTGAGCTCCTCCATCTTCGGCAACACCGGCATCACAGACCTTCTTCGCGCTGGGGTCAAATTCAGCAAATTCTAGAAGATAGAAATTATTCTTTACATTTCTGTTCTTGTCAAGCTTAAATTTACAAAAAAAAGGAAGAGAGGGGTGGGGTGAGCAGTAGCTCATTATCATTTAAAGAGACATACACCGAAATGGGTCACTGTTAACAGAACTGTTTTTGACAAGGTAAAGGTTGTTGTTTTTTTTAAGGTGTTTTCTTTAATACAACCATTTAGGAATTTTAAGTATTTTGCAGACATTTCATGAAGACCCTAAAGAATCATACCAACTTTTGGAAAATGGCAATCTGATGTTCAATTTGAAGGCATTTAAAAAATAATTCAAATATTTATCTCAAAGACAAAACCTCAAAACACTGATAAAAACAATTAATATAATAATGGCCAGTGCTGAGAATTAATTTCCTCTACAAATTAGTGTGAAACAAAAGAATCACGTTTACCAGTGTTTCTTCTGTAGGCCTGGACAACATCGGCAAAATCCGAATAGCATCTAAGGCAATGGCCCCAGTTTGACTTGTCCTCTCATTCCTCGCTTTCATCCAGCCTTCTTCAGAAGAATACTCCCCATCCTTTATGATATACAGTACATCACCTCTTCTGTAGCTCAGCAATGTGGGATCCTCTGAAGGAAAAAAACAACATTGAGATTAATATCCAGGCAGTCAAGACCTGTTAAAGAAGTATTTTAAATGTTAGAAGATGCCATCACCACAAATGAAAGAGTAATTCTTAGGAGATATTATACTAGTTAAAAGTTAAACTAGTTAAAGCCTTTTGAATTTAATCCTTCAGAAAGGATTCTTTGATGAATAGAATGATCCAAAGATCAGCATTTATCTAAAATAAAAAGCTCTTGTAACATTATACACTATACCATTCAAAAGCTTTTAGTCAGTATAAATTTTTTTGGGAAAGAAATTATAGAAATTAGTACTTTTATATAGCAAGGATGCTTTAACTTGATGATAATAACAATAATAGTGTTTTTTGAGCAGCAGGTCAGAATATTAGAATGATTTCCAAAGGATCATGTGACTTGAGTAATGATGCTAAAAATTCAGCATTGAAATCACAAAAATAATTTACACTTTAAAAATATTTAAATAGAAAACGGTTACTTTAAAGGTTGTATCAGCGATTTCAAGGCTGAAACATAAAGTGTCAAATTCAGCTGACCTTTCTTCACGATCCGCTCGCTGCCTGCCCCATAAATCGACTGTAAAAAAAAAAAAAAAACAGTGTTCCAACCAATCAGCGTCAGGGGGTTGGTGTTGTGGACTTTCCTACTGGTGCAGGGATGTGAGGGAGGCGGAGCGAAAGTCCACAACACCAACCCCTGACGCTGATTGGTCGGAACACTGTTTGTTTTTCTGTGGAAAGGTTGGTAGTGCCGATTGTTTTTTTTGGCATATCTCGGACCCTAGGCTGACCACAGAGATGCATTTTTTTTACAGTCGATTTATGGGGCAGGCAGCGAGCGGATCGTGAAGAAAGGTCAGCTGAATTTGACACTTTATGTTTCAGGCTTGAAATCGCTGATACAACCTTTAAATAGTAAAAATATTTCAAAATGTCACTGTTTTGCTGTACTTTGGATCAAACAAATGTAGGCTTGGTGAACAGAATAGACTTTAAAAATAAAACAAATCTTACTGTTCAAAAACTTTTGACTGGTAGTGTATATATATATATATTCAAAAACACGCTTTTTCCACATTTTTCACCAAAAAGTGAAATAATTTATAACATCACACATCATCACATATTATTTGTTAAAATTTAAATAGTCAAAAGTGCTTCTAAATTTTAAAATGTAAAAACTACAAGTAAAATTGTAAAAGAAGCACCTTGTCTGCTAAGGTCCTGTATTGCCACAGCATACTCAGATCTCTTCTTTAGCCCTGTGATGAACAAGTTGACCAGCTCCACTAATTCTCTTCCCTTCCCAACAGTCAACTCGTACATCCCCTTTGGAGTTGTCAAACATACAATCCCACCAGATTTGTCGTCGCTGTAGGAGAAATGTTAATAAGGCAACTGGTTCATATCAAAAGATAGACTGAATGTGCAGAGATAGTGATTAAAGTGTAAGTACTTTATCAATGCTCAGGTGAAATTCCATGGGGGTTTATCATAAAAGGGATGTTTTACCTCATTTCAATTCTTGTCACCTCAGGATAAGACAACTGCATAAATGCGGCTTCTGTCCTATCCTGAAAGAAGACCCCCTTCCAGTTCACAACAACTACAAACTGGTCTTGAGGCACCATGGGACCTGTACACAGATTTTTCACAGTAACTAATCAAAACATGAATGAATTCACAAATTCAATGCAATAAAGGGATAGTTCACCTGAAAATGATAAATCTGTCATCATTTACTTAGACTGACTTTAGAAAGACTTTCAATACAATGAAATGGAAAATGAAAATGTGGCACTGATCATTAAGCAAGATTTAGTAGTGAACTAAAATTTCAGTCTGTTCTTCATACAAAACTATCAAATGGCTTCAGAAGACCAGGAGTCACATGGTGTACATCTTTTATGTTTTTATTGTGCCTTTTGTCTCTTTACAGATTTGTATGGCAAAGAGCAGCATTAACTTTCTTGAATAGTGCTCCTTTTGTGTTTACACAGAAGAAATAAAGTCATACAGCTTTGAAACAACAAACACTGATGTTTTTGTTTGGGATTATTAAGATTTTTATTTTAAGAATTCTCTTATGCTCATCAAGGCTGCATTTACTTGATTAAAACAGAATATAATATATTATAATATTTGTACAGTTTAAAATAATGTTTAAAATTTGAATATAATTCAAAATATAATTTATTCCAGTGATGCAAAGCTGAATTTTTATCAGCCATTACTCCAGCCTTTAGTGTCACATGATTATTTAGAAAACATCCTAATATGCTGATATCTTGTTGATATCTAGTTGTGCTGCTTAATATTTATTTGAAACCTGTGATCCTATTTTTCCGAATACTTTGATGAATAAAAACTTAATATCAATCTTTTCTAACAATATAAGGCTTTGCTATCACTTTTTGTTAATTTAACACATGCTTGCTGAATAAAAATATTAATTTCATTCAAAAAAAGAAGGAATAAAAATGTACTGACCACAAAATTTTACATGGTAGTTTATATTATTACAAAATGTTTCACAGGTTCCAAAAAATGTTAAAGCAGGTGTTTTAACGCTGATAATAAATCAGCATATTAGAATGATTTTTGAAGGATTGTGTGAGTAATTATGCTGAAAATTCAGTTTTGCATCACAGGAATAAATTAAATTTAAAAATATATTCACATAGAAAATTTTTATTTTATATTGAATGAAAATTTTACAATATTACTGTTTCTTGATCAAATAAATGCAGCCTTAATGAGTATGAGAAGTAGAAACTTCTTTACTCTTATAAGAACTAAGAATAACTTTTTTACCTGAAACTATTTGAGCCTCATAGAACTTGGAGAAATAGAGTGGCCACTTCTCCCGTGCATGTCTGACAGTCTCCATTTTCACCTCATAGACAGGTATGGTAGAGTTTATGTAAGGACCCTAAGAAATTACAAAGGATTACTGCCAAATCAAATGATGGTTGTGAACAATGATAGAACATCATATATCTGTATATACAGCATACCTGTGTGTGTGCAGAATGGACCAACTGCACTAGCTTGACAAAAGACTTGTTCTCAATTATAGTCATGTTCATGCACTCACGAACAATCTTCTCTGTGGTTTGTGTACTGCTTTCAGAGCCATGCAGTACATAGTAATGTCTGGCTGCGAGCTGCACATAATCATCCTCCTAAATCAAGATTATAGGTCAACAACAGAGCACAAATCAGAGAGTCACAAATCTCATTCCTATTAAAAACATAATATAACATTTTAAACTAATAGCCTGGACTGACCTTATCAGACTGATAATCACCACTTTTGAGTCCGTGGATGATCTGCCTGTAGATGAGTTCTGTGCTGACTTGATCAGATGAACAGTCATGCCATGGAGTGAAGATTTCTTTACGGAAGTAGAGACGCCAAGGAGCATGTTGTTCCTCTTTCCCCTGCCTCTTTTCTTCCTGTTCACACATGGACACAGCATCCAAGACGTGCTGACCGCCACTACCAAGAGACCACATCTGTAGCAAGAGATCCATACATTAACACTTTATTACTATTGCTCATGTGACTTATTTCAAGGTGCATCTTGAGGCATTCAGATGTTACAAACCTTCTCATACATTGCAGCATATAGGGAGAAGCCAAATGTGTCCTGTAGCTTTACTTTCTGGATAATTGCATTGCACACCTCTGCAGAAGTGCTGGCTGAATCCAGAGCGAGGCTGATGTTTCTGCCGTCCATCAGACCCACAACTACTGAAATGGGCTTCTTGTTCTCTACAGACTTGCAGGAAAAAAGAGCTGGTCATGTTTTGGTTAAGGGGAGTAAGAGAGTTTCATCGTTTCAGTCAGAGGTATCGCCTACCTGTAGTTCAACCCAGCACGGTGGCTCGCTTCTCTCTCCGTTAGCTAAAGTCCTCCGCAGTCTCTCTTCACAGTGCGAGGAGAATTCATTTGGCCCATACCGTATGAAGCTCTGCAGGTACTGTGGCCAAAAGGTTAACATAACATTGTCTTAAAATGATGCTACGTAATGTCTTGTCACATTTTGTGTTGTCTTGTCTTGTCACGTCTTGTCTTGTCACAAAACATAATGTAACGTAATGTAGGATAATGTAACGGCACGTAATGTAATGCCATAATGTAACGCCACATATCGCAATGCAACGCAACGTAATGTAATGAAACGCAATGTAATGAATCGCAATGAAATGTAACAGCACATAACGTAATGAAATGCCCCATAACATAATGCCATGCAATTCAACATAACGTAATGCCACATAATGCAACACAACGTAATGTAATGCCACATAACACAACGTAATATAATGCCACATAACATAAAGCACAGTTTTGTAACGCCACATAAAATGCAACGTTATGTAACGACACGTCATGCAATGCAATGCAACATAACACAACGCAATGTAATGCAGTGTAACGTAGCGTAACGGAACACAATGTAATGTAGCGCTATATAATGCAACACAACCTAAAGTAATGCCACATAATGCAACATAACGTAACGCAACAGAGTGCAGCGCAACTTAATGTAATGCCACATAATGCAACGTAATGTAACGCAATGCAACGCCACACCATGCAATGCAATGCCACGCAATGCGACGCCACACAATGCAATGTAATGTAATGCAAGGTAATGTAGAGCAATATAGCATAATGTAACACAACGTAATGTAACGTCGCATAACGCAACCCGGATGTAATCCTACATAACGTAACATAATATAATGCCACAAAACGCAACGCAATGCAACACAACACAACGCAATGTAATGCAACAGAGTGCAACGTAATGTAAAGACACATAACACAACATAATGTAGCACAATGTAATTTAATGCCACGTAAAGTAACGCAACAGAGCGCAACATAGCGTAACACAACACAGCGTAACAAAACACAATGTAATGTAACGCCACATAACACAACGTAATGTAATGCCACGTAATGCAAGGTAATGTAATGCAAGGTAATGTAGAGCAATATAGCATAATGTAACACAACGTAATGTAACGTCACATAACGCAACCCGGATGTAATCCTACATAACGTAACATAATATAATGCCACAAAACGCAACGCAATGCAACACAACACAACGCAATGTAATGCAACAGAGTGCAACGTAATGTAAAGACACATAACACAACATAATGTAGCACAATGTAATTTAATGCCACGTAAAGTAACGCAACAGAGCGCAACATAGCGTAACACAACACAGCGTAACAAAACACAATGTAATGTAACGCCACATAACACAACGTAATGTAATGCCACGTAATGCAAGGTAATGTAATGCAAGGTAATGTAGAGCAATATAGCATAATGTAACACAACGTAATGTAACGTCACATAACGCAACCCGGATGTAATCCTACATAACGTAACATAATATAATGCCACAAAACGCAACGCAATGCAACACAACACAACGCAATGTAATGCAACAGAGTGCAACGTAATGTAAAGACACATAACACAACATAATGTAGCACAATGTAATTTAATGCCACGTAAAGTAACGCAACAGAGCGCAACATAGCGTAACACAACACAGCGTAACAAAACACAATGTAATGTAACGCCACATAACACAACGTAATGTAATGCCACGTAATGCAAGGTAATGTAATGCAAGGTAATGTAGAGCAATATAGCATAATGTAACACAACGTAATGTAACGTCACATAACGCAACCCGGATGTAATCCTACATAACGTAACATAATATAATGCCACAAAACGCAACGCAATGCAACACAACACAACGCAATGTAATGCAACAGAGTGCAACGTAATGTAAAGACACATAACACAACATAATGTAGCACAATGTAATTTAATGCCACGTAAAGTAACGCAACAGAGCGCAACATAGCGTAACACAACACAGCGTAACAAAACACAATGTAATGTAACGCCACATAACACAACGTAATGTAATGCCACGTAATGCAAGGTAATGTAACGGCACATAAACGTAATGCAACGTAATGCCACATAGCACAACACAATGGAATGTAATGACACGTAACGCAATGCAACACCACACCATGCAATGTAATGCCACGCCACGCAATGTAATGTAACGCAATGCAAGGTGATGTAGCGCAACATAGCATAATGCCACACAACGTAATGTAACGTCAACGCAACTCAACGTAATCCCACGTAACGTAACGTAACATAACATAATGTAACGCCACATAACGCAACGCAATGCAATGTAACGCAATGCAAAATAACACAACACAATGTAACGCAACAGACCGCAGATATTCTATATGAAGACATCCGTGCCGCGTTTTGACTTTGAAACGTGCAGCGTGCATATTTATTCAATGACATCATTGCCTTTTGAAGTTTAATCCAGCTCTATCGCAATTCTCCTCTTTCCATTCCCAAATGTAAGACCTCCTAAATTATTATTAAGACTTTTCTTATACTATCTAACATATTTAAAACTTTTTATGGCCTTAAATTTGATACAACTAAAGTTTTTAAGGACCTGCAGGAGCCCTCTACTTTACGATAGCCCGTCGGATAGGCCGGTCAAACATTTTGGTAGCCCGACTGGAAAACACAATAGCCCCGGGACGTCAGGGCTAGCGATTTTGCAAACCCTGTAGTTCACTTTCAGAATAAAGAATTCCTGATAATTCACTCACCCCCATGTCATCCTGAATGTTCATGTCTTTCTTTCATCAGTCAAAAAGAAATTAAGGTTTTGAGAAAAACATTCCAGGATTTTTCTCTATCTACTGGACATCAACAGGTAGAAGGTCCAAATTGCAGTTTCAATGGAGCTTCAAAGGGCTCTACATGATCCCAGCCGAGATATAAGGGTCTTATCTAGCAAAATAATAATTTTCATTAAAAAAAAAAAACTGATACAATTTTAACCACAAATGCTCATCTTGCACTAGCTCGGCTTTAGGCATTATGTAGTCATGTTGGAAAGGTCATGTGCGATAAAAGTTTTTCACCCTACCCACTCTTTTTTAACCAAAGTATACAGACAAAGAACTAACCATGCGTGATCTTTCCAACATGATTATATAATGTGTCAAGCTGAGCATTTGTGGTTAAAAAGTATATAAATGACCAATCGTTTTACTAGATAAGACCCTTATTCCTCGGATTGGATCGTGCAGAAGCCTTTGAAGCTGCATTGAAAATGCAATTTGAACATTCAAACCAATGGCCACCATTGAAGTCCACTACATGGACAAATTTTTTTGAATGTTTTCCAACTGAAGAAAGAAAGGCATGAACATTTTAGATGCAATGGGGTGAGTAAATTATCAGGAAATTGTTATTCTGGAAATGAGCTTCTCCTTTATGTAACAAAATACCAAAATGTAAAACATAACAAAACACAGCAAGAAATCAAACACAATGTATAACAACACATAAAATATAAAACATAACATGACATGATAAAACAATAAATTATTGGAAACATTTACAAATATAGTACAGAAATTGAAAAGTGTTTCATACCTTAGTGAGGCGGTCTGTAGGGTGGAAAATACCCAGACAGATGGAGAGAAGAATCCAGCCTCTGTTTGCACTTTTGTGGTTCTTATTGCCTGTTAACTGCTTAAGGATCTGACAGTAGATTTCATCTCTGACAAACATATAACGTCATAAAGATTAGCCAACCTTTATCTCTCTGTATGGGAAATACATATTACATTATGGAGATTGTAATTAAACAGTAGCCCATCACATTCACCTTATATCTTGTCGAACAATAGCATATCCTACAATAATATGCAATTTCTCCAATGGTGTCATTGGACGATCATAAGTTGCTCTCTCTCCAAACAGTACATCCTCTTCCTCCTGAACAGTCTGCATTTTAGGTTTTATTTCTTCTTCTGGCTGCAAGTTTTATTAGAATAATTAATAGAAATCTACAGTTAGCGGTAAGTAATGAATTTTGTTTTTGTATTTATACACATTTCACCTCTTCTTCAGGAATGGTTGAGTGTTTTCTTTTTGCTGTTGCCTTCTGTTGCTTCATTTTCTTTCTCAAAAATTTCTGCAATTACAAGAGAAACAAATAAATAAACCCCAAATCGTTTGTTTGACATGATATGTGATCCTGGACCATAAAACTAGTCATAAGTAGCACTGGTATATTTGTAGCAATAGCCAACATCGATTGATTTTTCTTTTGTTGAAAAATATCATTAGGATATTAAGTAAAGATCATGCTCCTTTAAGACATTTATTAAATGTCCTACCATAAATACAGTACAGACCAAAAGTTTGGACACACCATCTCATTCAGGTGAGGTGTGTCTAAACATTTGGTCTGTACTGTAGATATGAATACAACTGAAAAAACTTGTGAAAAAATAAATTTCAGGTGGTCAAACAGCAAATAGCAAATAGTGGAGCTCTGCAGCCACCTACTAGTAAAAGTTATTGGTAGTTGTTTTTTTTACTTTTAAAACTGGATTTTCCAAAAGATGGGCAAAAATCTTACACTAAACCATGTGAATTTATCCATGTTATCCCCATGAATTAAAGTTAGAAATGTGGGTCTTTTATAAAGTGAATTTCACATAAAAAGCATAAATAAAATGTATTTATTAATTTATATATATTTAAAAAATATCACTAACCCACTGAAAACTGCACAAATGTAGAGTAAAAACTTTAATAAACAGAAAAATATACAGTACAGACCAAAAGTTTGGACACACCTTCTTATTCATTTGAATGAGAAGGTGTGTCCAAACTTTTGGTCTGTACTGTATATCAAAACGTAATTTTTTATAAGTAATATGCATTGTTAAGAACTTGATTTGGAAAACTTTAACAGCGATTTTCTCAATATTTAGATTTTTTTATACCCTCAGATTATTAGATTAAATAGTTGTATTTTGGCCAAATATTGTCCTATCCTAACCAAACATCAAAACGTGTTTATTCTCTTTTAAATCTCACCCTTATGACTGGGTTTGTGGTCCAGGGTCACATATATGAAACGTAAAGTCATATTTCTGTTGGGTTATTAACTATTTTGTTATTGTATGTTATCTGTAACAGTATTTACAGTACTGAACATTGTATTTATGGCTCCCTTTTGTTAGAATAAATTCTAAATGGCTGTTAGCAGTGAGATTACACAATTTACACTGCAAAATTAAAAGTGAGATTAATGTTTTAAATACATTTATTGATTTATAAATATATTAATTAGAAATGTTGGGTGTGGAGGCATACTTTTAAACACACTAAACTAGCAGCAGGTAAGTCACTACATGAACGAGTTATTTCAACTGATTCGAGCAAAACGCTGAATCATAGCAGAACGTTGCTAGGAGAATACTTCTGCTGCGATCCTTGCTTGGAACTATTTTCGTTGGTGAAACAGAACAAAACAGTAAATATTTTGTCTAATATGTGAGTAACTACTTGACTAACTACTTGTTTATTGAGCTACAATTAATGTAACATTTGTAATTGTGAGAATATTCAGCAAAAAGCTCACTTGTTATATTACTGAACTATATCATGCTATAAATAAACTATACATTTTAAAATTTTACCTCAGTTTGTTTCTTTAGAGTGCTGTTACATTCATTTGTTTTAAAGTATGTCACAAATAGACCAGAAATAGACTATCCATTATCAATTTCTGTTTACGTTGAATGTATTAAAATATGAATCTTTCTTGGCACTTCAGTTTTAATCAGGCAGTTTGTTCGGTCGGGCAAGTAAAAAAAAAAATATTTTAAAAGTATCTCTTTTTTTGTATAATGGACTTCTATGGGGGGCGATCACTTTATATGCTGAATGAGAGCTCGTTCTTTTGAGAGCAGCAAGTGTTTATTATAAGTGAAATTTAACAGAAGTTTGGTCTTCCCTGGTCGCTGTTAAGGTAAGTTAAACCACGTTAAGCAGTTTCCTTGCAACGGGCTTCTATGGGGGAGAAAACACTTAACGTGATATTATTCACTTTATCTGTGGAATAAGGGCTCGTTTTTTTGATAGTAGTTAGTGTTTGTTCCAAGTAAGGTTTGACAGAAATTTGGGGTTTCCTGGTAGTTTTTTACGTACATTAAGCCACGTTAAGCGTTTTAGAACGTCCCGGATAAACTCTTAGTGGAAAAATTTATATGTTCAGTACTTCCAAAAATTCTCAAGACTAACAATTACTCTGAACAACTTAAGGTCCAGGTCCAGTAATGTAAATGAATGTGCTTAATGGTAAAATTACAAACTGCACAAGTGTGTATGGTGTTCACTAGTGGATTAATAGTCTGTGCTGTAATGGCTTTATTTTATCTTGTCAGACTGATTGTGTTTTAAGAGCCAAACTTGCACCACAATATGGCAATACTCCACTTTTCAGAGGTTTAAAAGTGAGGCAAATGGATCATAAAGCACCTGTCAGTCATATTAGAGAAACAGCCAATGCAGGCACACACTGTTGACCCAATTATGCAGCATTGCCCATATGGAGGGCCACTAGAGGGGATGAACACAGAGGGTGGGCCGATTCACTGAACTAAGGCCAGTAACTTTGATCCCATTGCTGAAAAGGAAAAGTTCCTCTGTGATTCTTGACACTTGTAGCTTGTTTTAAGGAGTTGGATCATTCGTGCGCTATTGTAACTTCATGGCTGTTCAGTGGTGATGAAGTAAAATGCAGTGTGCTCTGGAGCGCGTGCATGTGTGCAGTGGATGGACATAACGATCGCGGGGTGTGTGCGCAGCGGCTCCGGTTCACTCTCCTCCGGCTCGACATGTTAAATTCAAGTACGTAAAAAAAAAACAAAAAAACAGTACTCTTATTTAAAATTCTTTGTTTTATTGAATCCAGTCTTTCTGAACTCCTACATATTCATAGTTATCCCTTAAGAATATTAATGAGCATTTGACAATAATCATGTACATCTGCACCACCCCCCCCCCCCCCATGAGATGGCTATCTTTTAAAAAAGAAAAAAAAGGCTTATCTTAGTATATTTATCTTGTTTCTAGTCAAAATTTCTAAAAATTCTTAAATTAAGGCGAGACACTGCCAGTGAATAGGGTAAAAAAGACAACTAATAGTTATCGCCTTACTGACCCAGTTGATCGATTACATTGATAATATGAAATATGTGTTTATTTGCATACATTTCTAGTCCAGAAATCTAAACACTGGATGAAGTCAGTTTCAAAATTCATGTTTAATTTTTTGACATAGTGTCAAATGCTTTTACAGAGGGAATTTGGGGTATATCATTTTATCACTCCATAATTCAGGAAAAAACTTTGAACAGACAAAAAACATGTATTTCTTACCATTTTGGGGAGAAAATGTTGTATAAAATCAAGCTAATATGAACAAATCCCTCTGTAAAAACCTTCAGGATATAGACAGAATACAAATGTAAAGTGTGGTGTGTGTAAGTGCTGCTGAAGTGGAGATTTATGGCTCAGTGTAGGAGAAAAATACTCTTGGCCTTAAAAATATGTATTGTAATTGAAATCTATTGATACAAATAGATAAAGTGCTATAAAAGAAACACTTATCAGTGATGTTTGGCTGTTTTCTGAAAAAACACAAAGGCCTAAATCTCAAACTTCACAGCTGCATGAAAAAACTGCGTTTTTGCCCGTAAGATGTATTTAAGATATTTAATCTTGTTTTTTGCTAAATGCACTTAATTTAGTTTTTTCTCCCTGGAAACAGTTAAAATTATCTGGCAATGGGGTAAGTAAAATATTTTTAAATCAAGATGCATTTTAAATGCATCTTAACTTAGGAATTTGTAGAAATTTTCACTAGAATCAAGACAAAAATACTAAGTAAGATGCAGCCACTGTTGTTCAAGAACATCCAATCAAATGTGAAGTTAAAGTTAATTAGTCAGAGCAGCTGTAATGGTTCTTGATTAAAGGGGGTGTGGTTGATAACGACTATTCATTTGCAGAGTATAAATAGCAGTCCAAGGCCTCCTGAAACTATGCTCAGTTGTTTAGTAATGGCAGGAAAGTGGCATTTATGTTATTTCCAAACACTATGTGTTTTGGCTTGTTCTTTTTGCAGTGCTCTTCCGCAAATGGGTTTTCCCGCTCAGAATCCTCAAGCGCTGATGTTCCAGCCGTCTGACCATCGGTTTAAACAGTCAGCTCAACAACAATCTGCTCAGCAGGTTCCTCAGAAGTTTCAGCTTCAGCAGCCAGTGAAGGCCGAGCCTGTTGACAAATGTGCTGTAGCTGATTATGAGCAGATCCAATGTGGACAACCTGGTATCAGTGGTGCTGAGTGTGAGGCTATCAACTGCTGCTTTAACGGACAACAGTGTTACTATGGGAAAGCAGGTAAGAGTTTCGAATCTGATGAAATTTGGTTAATGTTTGTTACCCACATTAATCTACTCTTGTATGTCATTCCAGTGACTGTCCAGTGTATTAGAGATGGTCAGTTTGTGGTAGTGGTGGCTAGAGATGTTACGCTGCCTCGACTGAGTCTGGATTCGGTCCGTCTAGTGGGTGGAAGTG
The DNA here is from genome assembly GCF_049309525.1 of Garra rufa. Lineage (NCBI taxonomy): Eukaryota > Metazoa > Chordata > Actinopteri > Cypriniformes > Cyprinidae > Garra > Garra rufa. The sequence continues at coordinate 30,074,760 of NC_133370.1, forward strand.
AACCACCTTGCGCTCCTGTGGACTCTACACCTTTCTTTGCTATATACCAGTTCCCTGTCACCGCATGTGGCACGAGCATGATGGTGAGGAGATGCTTCTGGCTTTATTCTGCATGGCTTATGATGGGCTGGATGCCAACAGTGTTCATATTTGCAGGAGGACAGTGGATATGTGGTGTATGAAAACAGAATGACCTCCTCGTATGAAGTAGGCGTTGGTCCGTTTGGTTCCATCACGAGAGACAGCCATTTTGAGTAGGTGACTCATACCCTTTATCTTAAGTACCATCTCTGACAAACTCTACAAGTTGACCGTTTGTTGTCCAGGCTTCTCTTCCAGTGTAGGTACTCTGGTACTGCTGTGGAAGCTCTGGTTGTGGAGGTCAACAGTGTTCCTGCACCTCCACCAGTAGCTGCTCCTGGACCTCTCAGAGTGGAGCTTAGACTGGCCAATGGCCAATGTGTCACCAAAGGTTGTGCAGAAGGTAAGACTTGTCTTCAGTCTTCAAGTCCAGGTTGCAGTGGACTGTGGTTAAACCCCAGTGTTCCTCAGGGGATGAGGCCTACACGTCCTACTACGGTGCTGCTGATTATCCCGTCACGAAAGTCCTGCGAGAGCCTGTGTATGTTGAGGTGCGCATTCTGGAGAGGACTGACCCCAACCTTGTCCTGATGCTGGGACGTTGTTGGGCGACATCAACCCCCAGTCCACTCAGTCTACCCCAGTGGGATCTTCTGATTGATGGGTGAGTCTACCGACAGTCTTTATCCAGCTAGTCTGCTGTGAGGAACTCTCTAACTGCCTCTTTCCTCTTCAGATGCCCTTACTATGATGACCGTTACCTGACCGCACTGGTTCCAGTGACTAGAGCGTCTGGTCTTCAGTTCCCAACCCACTACAAGCGCTTCGTTGTCAAGATGTTCACGTTTGTTGATCCAGCATCACTGGCTCCTCTGCAGGAAACCGTATGCTCTTCCTGAACCCCTAATATTACTCTTTAATGGATTATATGGCTTAACCCTTTTCTCTTTCAGATCTTCATCCATTGCAGTACAGCGGTGTGCCATCCCTCTTCTGGCTCCTGTGAGCAAAGCTGTGGCAGGAAGAGTAAGTGCACGCAGTAACTATTTCCACTTGATTTGTGACTTCGTGGCCTTTCTCACTACTTTTTTTTTTTTCTCCTTTTTTAGGAAGAGATGTTGCTGTGAGGACCTCCACTATTGGAAAAACTGTTTCCAGTGGAGAAGTGAGATTGGTTGTATGATTGACTTGTCTTTTAATAAACCATGTAGAACCTTACACTGTCTCAGTGTTTCATGCCAAGCTACCTAAAGTTGCTCGTTTATTTGCTATGTTAAGATCAATTGTGACTCCAAATCTACCTTCAGTCATTTGGTGCATCAACCATTGGACCTGTTTTGGTTCACAAATTTGTTCTCAAAAGGTCTTCTAGACACCCTTCCCTTAAGATCTGGTTCAGTTAGGGTGACCAGATGAGATTGGTTGAAATTTGGGAGAGGGGGGGGGGTGGTGTAATAAAGATAATGAATTTCATGTTTTTATTAATATGTAGCCTACATATAATATAGAAGTAACGTTAGGCATTTTTGTACTTAAAACTAAAGTTAATGAACCAATCCTATTTTTATTAACAAGTACATATGCATATAAATTGATGTAGGCTATAGAAGAATTATTTTGAACACGGTGCCTCGCCCTCGACCGGTCTGACTTCTTCAGGCGACTTCTGCCTGCACTTTCAACTGTCCTAACGGCTGCTGCAACTTGCACTCTTTTCATCTACTCTATAAAGCAAAAAGGGGACAAAAAGGTTGTATTGTCTTTGTGCATATAGCCTAGATAAATTAATAGAAACAATATAACTTTAAATTCACACTTGAGCTATATAGCCTACCGCAGTTGTGGAGGCTCGACATCAGCATATTTTGCAGAGCACTGCTGCCAGCACTCCCGTCTTTCCCAGGATGTATTTATGGAACTCTGCACAAGTCATTAAATTTGTTTTTACTTTGATTTTGCTGCGGACCAGTTTAATTTTCGGGACAATTATAGCGGGATTCGGGACAGCAGCTTAGATTTCGGGACGTCTGGTCACCTTATTTATATCCTTTATCCAATTTGCTCCTTTGTGATGGAGTTTTCCTCCACGACTCTTATCAGGTCGGCAAAAGTTATCTTTGGCAAACCAGTGAGGGAACTTGTGTAGACTCTCTCCATTTTAATTTTAAATTACCCGGCTTTCTGCTGTGTTGACATTACACAGGAAGTCTGCATACCCTGCGATTGCGTATTTCCGATTTCTGTGAAAAAGGTCTATTGCATGTTGGTCTCATTTGTAGTTTAAATACAGCAAATTATATTTGGAATAGTGAAATAAAGAACTACAACACCACGGAAACAACAAAAAGAGAATTTAAATGAGCTTTAGAGGTAGCGTTACATGGACATCGGAAAAATAAGACCTGTGTGAAATTATTTAAGACTTTTTAAGGCCTAAAATTTTGATTTTTAAATTTGAGACTTTTTAAGACCCCGCGGAAACCCTGTAATCCCATTGAGAACTTGTGGTCAATCCTCAAGAGGCGGGTGGACAAACAAAAACCCACTAATTCTGACAAACTCCAAGAAGTGATTATGAAAGAATGGGTTGCTATCAGTCAGGATTTGGCCCAGAAGTTGATTGAGAGCATGCCCAGTCGAATTGCAGAGGTCCTAAAAAAGAAGGGCCAACACTGCAAATACTGACTCTTTGCATAAATGTCATGTAATTGTCGATAAAAGCCTTTGAAATGTATGAAGTGCTTGTAATTATATTTCAGTACATCACAGAAACAACTGAAACAAAGATCTAAAAGCAGTTTAGCAGCAAACTTTGTGAAAACTAATATTTGTGTCATTCTCAAAACTTTTGGCCACGACTGTACACCAGATCTGTCCCATGAGATCCATTTTCCTGCAGAATTTAGCTCTAATCCTAAAAAAAAAAAAACACCAGAGAATGCTAATGCCAAGGTCTTTAGGATCATTAGAGAATCACAGGTAGGTGAGTGTGATCAGGGTTGGAACTAAATTCTGCACGATTGGCCCTCCAGGGTAAGATGTGAAGAACCCTGATCTGCACTCTCAAAAATTAAGGTGCTTTAAAAGGTTCTTTACAGCGATGCCATAGAACCATTTTTGGTTCCACAAAGAACCATTCAGTCAAAGGTTCTATAAAAGAACCATCTCTTTCTTACTTTCTTTTACCACAAAAAACCTTTTGTGAAACAGAAAGGTTCTTCAGATGTTAAAGGTTTTTTTATGGAAAAAACACAGCTAAAACCAGCCTAGGCTGGTTGGCTGGTCTTAGCTGCTTTAAGATGGAAGTAGCTGGTTTCAGATTGTTTACCTGATCTAATCCAACAATGTTACTGAGTCGCCGTGCTTGTCTCTGACCAAGGTTCATCTGAATGGGGTCAGCAATAGCAGAAACACGTTCTTGCCTTGGCTCTGGAAGATCTCCCATAAATCTCAGTATGATCCACCACACAGTCAAACAAGCCTGGAGGAGGGAAAAGAACCAATACAACACAGTTGATCATCAAGCCTGGCTTTTAATGAGAATATGATGCTAATAAAAACAGCTCTTGCCAGGGTATCCCCTTCATCTTCATGGTAGAGGAGGGGTTGTCGTAATCTTTGTTGGATATATGAAGGGGTAGAAGATCCTTGGAAGTTTAGAGATGCGAATTTAGAGAACGCGTACTCATCATTCTCCTTCTCCCTCTCCCTCTCCCTCTCTAACTCCTTCTCCCTTTCCCTTTCCTTCTCCTTCTCCCTCTCTCTCTCTCGCTCCTTCTCCTTCTCCCGCTCCCTCTCCATCTCTTTCTCCTTTTCATCCTCGTCGTCTTCATCTTGACTGTGCTCGTTGCTCTCTTGTAATGGTATCACCTTCCTCTCCCTTACAGGGCTCTCTTCTAATTCAACTTCTTTTAACTTCACCGCCTCTTCCTCCAAATCCTAGAAGAACATCAGAAACAAATGACATTAAGTTAATATTAACCTGGCAATAGTAACATTGTCTTTAATAGACATAATGTAGTATTTATGATAGCAAATGCAGTATCCATTAATTGATTGAGTAGCGACAATAAAATTTGGAGTTGATATAGGCTTGTTATTTCGAGAAATTAATTTTTTATTTTTTATTTATTGTTTGTTTCCTTTAATTAGGTGTTGTGCTTCCTTATTTTGGTTTCAAGATGAATCTAACCTCAAAACCCTGAGGAGCTGGGCCTTCTTGTCCTCCTACTGTACTAGGAAGGAAGCCAAAGATATTCTCCAACATTTCTTCATCTTCCTTATTCTGGGATTTGGCAACTTCCTCGTTTTTTCGGAGCAGCTCCTCTAGGCGTTGCTGAAGCTCCAATGCTGTATGTTCCTGAGCTTCTTTTTCTTGTGCAGTCAAAAATGCCTAAGACAGAACAAGAGAATGAATAATAAATGCCTGAAATAGTTTTTTTGTCGAAACGGTGACATTTTTTTCAGGGTTCTTTGTTGAACAGAAAGTTCAAGAGAAACACATTTACTTGAAATTGAAATTGTACGCATTATAAATGTCTCATTACTTTGGATGAATTTAATTCGTCCTTGCAGAATGTTTTTTTTTTAAGTTTTTTTCAACATTCATAGTAATAAGTAACAAATAAGAATATTAGAATGATTTCTGAAGGATCATGTGACACTGAAAACTGGAGTAATTCAGTTTTGCCATCACATGAATGAATTACATTTTAAAATATAGTAAAATAGAAAAAAGTTTTTTTTCTAAATTGCAATAATATTTCATTTTTACAGCATTTTTCATCATATATAAACAGCCTTGTTTATAAGAAATAAGAAATTACGACATAAGAAATCTTAATTATTAAATTGAAATAATAATTCACAATATTACTACTGTCTTACTGTATTTTTGATCAAATAAATGCAGCCTTGGTAAAACTTATGACAAAAGAAATCCAAACATTTAAACAGTAGTGCATATAAAACAAAAATTTTGCAAAAGAAGTGCAAAAAACTAGGTAGTCTGCTCCATTGCACAATAAACTCACCTCTGTTTTCATTCTCTTGAGGGTTTTCCTGGCCAGCAGTCCTCTGGTCTGTGCCTGCAGCAGTATCACTGCATCTTTTTTGCATTTCAGGTCTTTCCTGGCGAGGTAGCCACGGGTCTGTGTTTGCAGTGTGATGGCCGCAGCTCGTCTGCGCTTATACTCATTATGCAGCTGCCGACTGCGTGCTTTTGCCTGCAGTCGAGTAAATCCTTGCTGGAGCTACAAGGGAAAACAGAAACAATGTGAGGCATGTTTCATTATTTCATTACACTGATTTTATTTTGCAAACATTTTTACCATTTACAGCACTTTGTTATTCTTCTTGTTATTTTCCAATGGCGGCTTATAAACCAAAACTCATTTCCAGAAAACAGCTTAATTACGCAATTAAAAAAAAGGTGGATGCTGTAGACGTAAGATGTTTCTGCATAACTTACTTTGCAATAGTCTCTTCTGTCTCTGTGGCCACGCCAGTTTTTCTGCAAAACCAGAGCTGCCTTCTTTTTCTTTATAAAATTTGCTCTGTATGTGAATGAAGAATGGCACAATTTAAAATTGATGTACAATTACACACTCACACACAAAAAAAATCTATATAGACATAAGACAGTGGGGAACAAACCTGTCTTTATGGGCGAGCATCACTCTTTGGATGATAAGTGCCTTCCTGTAAAGCTCTTGCTCTCTCTCCAGTTCTAGGAAAGAGTCATGATGATCCTGCAAGAGAAAGGAAACACACAGTGCAAAAATAAAATCTCATGTGAAAAATTATGACGGATACAAATAGAATTTCCTTAATATAATAAAAAAAAAAGGTTATTGCAACTTTTTATCTCACAATTCTGACTTTTTTCTTACAATGGAGTTATAAAGTCAGAATTGTGAGATATAAACTCACATTTCTGAGAACATATCAGTCTTTTTTCCCCTCAAAACTGGACATTCAAAGTCCCAAGTGAAAGTTTAAATTGAATTTAATTTTAAATTCGATAAAAAAAGTCAGAATTGCACAAAAAATTTGAAGAATTAAAGAATTAAACTTGTTAGATATAAACTGAAAAACCAGTCTTTTTCCCCTCAAAACTGGACTTTATAACTCACAATTGTGAGTTTATGTCTCACTATTCAGAGGAAAAAAGTCATAATTGTGTGAAAAAAGTCAGAATTAAGAGATACAAACTTGTATTCGCAAGAAAAAAAAAGTCTGAATTGCAAGATACAAAGTCGTATCTGAAAGAAAAAACTCTGAATTGCAAGATATAAACTCATATTTGTTAGAAAAAAACGTCTGAATTGCGAGTTTATATCTCACAATTCTGAGAAAAAAAGTCAGAATTGTGTGAAAAAAGACAGAATTCAGAGATACAAACTTGTATCTAATGCTTTTATAAATCAAATTTACGATATTACAGCAATGTATACTGATGTAAAATTAGTATAGTACACTAGTGAAATATTAAGTCTAAGGTACCCTGAGAAAGATTTTAGTTTTGCCAATCCTCCAGTCCTCTTCGTCTTTGATCAAAGCCCTGCAGATGGCTGCACAGCAGTTGGCAGCAGGTTCCTGAAAAACAAATAACATATATTTCCATTTATCAAATCATTCCAACCTAGTACATTCATGTATGTTTTCATCTAATATATTCACCCACTAAACACCTCAGCTATATTCATCTATATTCATCAACTTTACAACAATTCTCATTTTCAGAGCATCACATCTCATGAGGCCCATACATTGTTGGGGTCACAGTCCACCGTCTTTAGGAGAACACGATAGCGATAGAGGAAGTCTTTGAAGGTGTGCCGGATGGGATATCCTGACTTGCGTATCTTAATGGTCTCCAGCATTCCAGAGTAGCGAAGTTGCTGCATGCAGAGGTCTCTATCAAAAACCTGACATGCAAGAAAAAGAGAAAGCACGATTTCACTGGTGTTCTGATGCCTACACAATATAATCATAAAATATATAACTTAAAGGATGTGAATTGGTACCATGGACATCTTTTTGTCATTTGGTTTGAAGCAACGTATGAAAAAAGGCTGACAGAGAGACAGGGCCTTCATCAGAGAGTCTAGGGATTGACGGAACTGGCCGCTCAGAGTAGATATCTGCCGCCTTGTATCATTTATTTGCTGTGTGACACAAAAGAGACACAATATATTGCAAAGCTGTTGCCATTGTCCAGTCAATACTGTCAGTCTACCGTATTAATGTCCCATACTCGTAAAGAGCTTTTCGGCGTCATGACGATTTTGTTGTTTTTGTTGTTGTTCTTGGCTAAGTTGGTATTCATCTCCTTTTCAAAGATCAGCTTGAGCAACTTGTTGGAAGATTTCTGAACGACCTCCAACATGTCCATGCTCAGGGCGTCTCTGTTCTTCTCCAAAAAACCTGACAAAATACAACACTTTAAGATCAGAACCAATTTGCTTTTTAAAAGAGCTATTAGGTAAAGCCTAACCAAGTTTTTAAATGATGAATTGCACCTTCACAGTCATAATAAACCGTCCCAGCAAAGTGCTTAATCCCAAAACTCATGCCATGGTTGCCCTTGGATGAAATGTACATTTTGTTTCCATTGTGTTCTGTGCTCATTTTGTTTAACATTGTGGCATCTGTTCCCTGGAATGAAAACAGAAGATGAGCACAGACAAAATACCACATATCATAAGCATACAGTATGAACTACTCATGCAGCATATGAAGCTCACCTTAGGAAAGGTGCTCTCCTCATCAATCAGAGCCAGTATGTTGAGAGGTTTAACAGCCAGCAGGTCCAGGGTTTTCTGGTTGTCAGTGAAAGCAATGCGCTTCCATGTGATTCCTTCTTTGCTGTACTCATCCTGCTCCAGCTTAAAGATGTGCCTCACAAAGAACTGCTGCAGGTGCTCATTGGCATAATTAATGCACAGCTGCTCGAAACTAAACAAATAGAGGCCAGAAGGATGGAGAAATTATATTTATGGCTGTGTATAGGTACTGTGTCAAAATTATTAATTTATTCATTACTCAAATTGACTCAAATTTATCTCTCTATCTATTTATCTATCTATAGTAAATCTTGACAGTACTATTTTGACGCCAAAAGATGGTTTGCGCTGGTGCGAGCTTTCTAGTACATCTGGACCTAAGTGTGTATGAATTACCTGAGTTTGTGCCTCTTAACAGTATTCAGTGAATCTGTAAGTTAATCTGATTCAAGAACTACCCTGGAAATCCAGAGGTCTCGCGAGAGCACAATTTGAATTGTCTCTGCAAGACACTCTGGCATCGAGCAATGATGCACGTTACTGCATTACGTAAGCAGTTCTGGGAACCAATCAAATCGGTGTATCTGATGTAGGCGGGCCAGAGGCCAGCTAAACTGATGACAACAGTGCTGCGACGACCTGAATCATTTAGTAAACATTGTAAGATGGCTACAGATGAACACAGGTTGTTTGAAACGGCTTTGACCGCTACAATGAACGAGTTAGACTTGGCTTTTCATATAAAAGAGGAACAGAAAACCACTCTCTAATCGTTCCTTTGCAAGAAGGACGTTTTTGCTGTTTTGCCGACTGGATACGGCAAGAGTTTAATCTATCAGTTAGCTCCGCTGGTAGCTAAACGTATGGGGTGTATTATTGTGATTGGTCGTGGCGTTATCCAATTGCGTGCAGTGAGAGTTTCTGTGTGTGTCCGCCCTGTATGTGTGTCTTTTGTAAAGGAGAGATTGCACGAAAAAGAGAAAGTATGTGCTTTCCGTACAAAATAAAATGCAATTTTGTGGCAAAAACATGGAAATAATTTGTATTTTTATCCTATTGTTTATTACATTTATTTGCATGTTTAGTGCCATTTTGGGGTTTAGTTCTTTTGCTGTTGTAGGCTGTAAGGGCCTTTATAATAGCTGAAATCATGGACATGTAATGTGGTCAAGACCTGCCTGGAACTACTGTGTGTTTCCCTAAAAATAATTGCACACCTTAGAAAATTGTCAGCCAATCAGATTTAAGCACTCAATAGTGCCATAGAATAATTTAAAATCATTTTTAGTTTAGTCAACATACACTCACCTATTCTGAGGGAAATTCTCAAAACCAAAGATGTCAAGCAGACCGATGGACTTGCGTGTGTAAGAGGGCTCATCAGTCTGGGGTTTGTAAATAGCGCTGTTTATTTTTGTGAACATCCAAACAAACAGCCTTCCGTACATGGCCTGTTAGGAAGTACCACAAACATTATTAAAATAAAAGTACCCATATGACTTTAAAGATGTCCATCTAGTGCATATTTACATAGAAAAACTAATTAAAAAACAGCTTTGTAAACAGCTCAGAGTAACCACCTTGTCTCCATAAGAATGCTATTATTGGCCAATTTGGACCAAAGCAGACTTTGTCAGCACATTCTACATGCTCATACCGGTAATTTTCATTCATGAAATTTTCATTTCATTCTAAGAGACTTTTGGACAAAACCTTCTGGACAAGTATGTGTGAGCATGTGGGTACCTTTGCAAAAGCATCTCTGGTGTCCGCGGCCTGCTCTGAGCTGAGTGGTTTCGTGACTTTCTCTCTGTTCGTCATGAAGGAGCGTTGGGTCAGACTCTTATCAAGAGTAGCATCATCCACCTGCAACGTGACAGAAGTGCTGTCATCAAATTTATTCAGTAGTCAAATGTTTGATTACATAACTATTGTCATCTTTATGAAACGAATTGAAGATAAAGTGCCCAAAGGCTGCATTAGCTCTAAAGAACATTTCTCCATACCTCCAACAATTTTGCAATGACAGAAAAATGATTTGATGACAGGATGTCACAGGTGTCCATGTTATTCATTATAGTGCCTGAAAAAGATCAGGAACGAATCAGTCAACTTTATGATATTCTTTATTACAATAACTTTTGTTTATGGGAAGACAGTTAAAATGGTATTACTGTAGCGGAAAGGTTATAGACACTAACTCTGAAAGTCGATATTGCCCATGTGGAGAATGGCAGCGAGTAATTTGAAGATTTCCCAGCAGTCTTTATCTGAGAAAGTGAGGATCTTTAGAGCAGCACGAATCCGTCCGAACTCATCAGTATCGTCCCGACCATCACATGTCAAACAGTTACCCTAGATAACCATCAGAAGAGTCACTTACTGGACTTGAGCCTGAGTCAGCGATTATCAGTATCAAAATCTGATAAAGGAATCTGAATTAGAGAGGAGTGATTTTAAAGGGGTCATGAACTGAGAAATCAAAATTCCATCGATATTTTGACATATAAGATGTCACTGTACTATAAAAACATACTGTAAGTTTCATAACTTATGATAACTCTCTAGGAAAGATGATCAACGTCTAATTCTAAATCACTGACTGTTTAGCCCCACCCACTAATTTGCGCACGTAGGGTAAATAACGAGAGAGGCAAATGCAGGTCTACGCAGAAACCAAACAATAAAGACAGTCTTTGCATTGTCTTCCTTCTGATCCAAAAATTAGGAAAGAGTGGAACAAACTCAACTGTTAGCCAATCATAGCAGTGGGCATTTACTCCCCAGTCTACAATCTGCCAAGCCTATTCAAACAGAATGTTCCAATGATGGGGTCAAAACAGCGCAAGAAATTGTCTATTACTTCCAAATTATGCTTTTTGATGTAAAAATCTTAATAACATTATAAGTGGACCTCAGAGAACAGTATAAAATAATAAAAAGGCAGTTCATGGCCCTTTTAAAACTCAATGGATATAACACCAATAATGTTAAGATTTTATATGATTTCCCAGTATTTGACTCAATTAAGGTATACATGTCATATGGCGGAAAATCGCCAAAAGTTAGGGATTTCTTGAATACATGAGCAAAAACAAAAGTGTTACAACTCTTCTCTCTAAAACATAATAAACTTCAACTGAAATGATTACCTCAGTCAGGTACTTGAACTCTGATGCATCACCAAGAGAGAGCGTCTTCTTGTGGTCACTTTTCATCCCAGATAACATACAATAAAATATGTGGTAGTTCCTTTCCTGAGGTGCCTAAAAATGAAAATAAACCAATTAATGATTAAATAGCATAATAAAATAATAAATTAAAATCATACAGTCATTGTTGGAAAGGGTTCAAATACACAAAAATGCTGAAAAAGAATTTGTGGGACCGGGAGGATTTTTCTAAAGAACTGAGGTCAGTTTAACTGTTCAGGACAAACAAGGGACTCATGAACAACTATCACTAAACAAAAAATTAATTCAGGTAACAAAACAGTATTAAGAATCAAGTGTATGTAAACTTCTGAACGGGGTCATTTTTATAAATTCAACTATTATTTTCTCTTGTGTAGGGGCGTAGCAGCCAATTTAAAAGTGGGGGGGACAGTATGGTCATGTGACCCAAAAGTGATGTTCATACAGTATAATACATTCTGTTTACAAGAGCAACAAGATTTGAAGCTCATGGCAGACGCCCAAGAGATTCGCGCTGTGATTGGCTAAATGTTACTTCACTCAAATCTAAGTAACAAATCAGAGACCAGGGGCGGAAATATTGGCGCTAGGTCAAAAAAAGTGCGGGGGACAGAATCACCTGTTTCTAAAAGTGAGGGGGACGTGTCCCCCCCGTCCCCCCCGGTTGCTACGCCCCTGCTCTTGTGGACTATATGTAAACATCATTTATGTGAAATATCTCATTCAGGTCAGTACTAAATACAAAATAACATGCATTTTTTATTAATCCTCTTATTTTGGTAAAATAATTATCATTTTGCAGATTCTGCAGGGTGTATGTAAACTTTTGACCTCAACTGTATTAGTACCTTAAAGGGATTGTTCACCCAAAAATGAAAATTCTGTCATTAATTACTCACCACCATGTTGTTCCAAACCCGTAAGACCTTAAGATATTTTTGATGGCTGAACTATCCCTTTAAAGGTACATATTAGTACCATTTGAAAGTACAGTGACAGCTATGTACCTTCTTCCTGTAAAACATCGTCTCACCTGATGACAGACTCGAGACTTCTCCAGCAGGTACTGCTCCATGTGAGCTCCCTCTATATTGCCCTTTTTATTGAAGAAGACCTCCACATATTTCCCAAAGCGGCTGGAGTTATCATTCCGAATGGTTTTGGCGTTTCCAAAGGCTATAAGACATGCATAAGTCAGACAGCTTTCTAAGGAAATAACTGAAATAGTTCACAAAACAAGCTTGTTCAGCGCTTACCCTCCAGGACAGGGTTGGCCTGTATGATCTGCTGCTCGATCCAGGAGTGTTGCCCGCTCACAGCAGCCAGGAACTGAAGAATCAGTTTAGTGCTTTCTGTCTTTCCTGCACCAGATTCCCCACTGACACACAAACCAAAAAGCATTTATTATTTATTGCTTGCCAGACTTTGTATGAATAAAAGTGTCTGGTAAATTAATAAATATAAATGTTCTAACAACCTTTGTCACCGAGCTGCTGTGTGACTAAACAAATAATAAATAATTAAATAAGACTCATAACCCATAAACTGATAATAAACAATATATACATTTTATATGTAATAAAACTATATAATATAATATAATATAATTGCGAGATATAAACTTAGAATTCTGAGAAATAAAGTCAGAATTATGAGATATTGTTCATAATTGCGAGTTATAAAGTCAGAATTGTGAGATATGAATTTGTAATTGTGAGTTATAGTCACATTTCTGAGAAATAAAGTCAGAATTGCAAGATATGAACGTAAAATTCAGAGAAATAAATTTGCAATTCTGAGAAATAAAGTCAGAATTGTGAGATATAAATTCGTAATTGTGAATTATAAAGTCAAGTGTAAAATATAAACTTACAATTCTGAGAAATAAAGTCTTTACTTACTAACCTAATGATTTTTGGCATAAAAGAAAAATCTAATAATCTAATAATCTAATCTAATAATATAATATAATATAATAAATTGCGAGATATAAACTTACAATTCTGAGAAATAAATTCAGAATTATGAGATATTATTCATAATTGTGAGTGAAGTCAGAATTGTGAGATATAAACTTACAATTATGAGATATAAAGTTACAATTCTGAGAAATAAAGTCAGAATTGTGAGATATAAATTTGTAATTGTGAATTATAAAGTCAGGATTGTAAAATATAAACTTACAATTCTAAGAAATAAAGTCAGAGTTGTGAGATATAAACTTGTAATTGCGAGTTATAGTCACAATTCTGACTTTGCAGAATTTTAACTTTATATCTCGCAATTTATTATATTATATTATATTATTAGATTAGATTATTAGATTATTAATTAATTAATTAATTAATTAATCAATTAATCTAATCTGCACATTTGAATTGAGATATAAATTGTGAGTAATAAAGCCAGAATTGTGAGATATAAAGTTACAGTTCTGAGAAATAAAGTCAGAATTGCGAGAAATTAACTTAGAATTCTGAGAAATAAATGTGCAATTCTGCAAATTCTGCACATTTGAATGGTGAGATATAAATTGTGAGTAATAAAGTCAGAATTGTGAGATATAAATTCATTATTGCAAGTTATAAAGTCAGAGTTGCGAGATCTAAACTTACAATTCTAAAAATAAAGTCAGAATTGTAAGACATAAACTCATAATTGCGAGATATAAAGCCAGAATTGCAAGATATAAACTGAAGTCAGAATTGTGAGATATCAAAGTCATTCTACACATTGGGTTTGATGGCTGTTTACACTGACTTTTTCTGGCATAAGACCAATCTAAACTTCCGTCTAATTGTACATTGCCCTCTCACGAATTTTATGATGTGTGACTAAATGTGTAGACAGTCATAAATCTATGCAAAAACATTTTCTTACAAGAGCAGCATCTGTGTGGCCAGCTTCCACTTTCATACATATTACTAACCATCTCTCTCAAAAAGGATGTATTCATTTCTAACACATATTGTGTCATTTTGTGTTAACTATTTGTTAAAAACAAAAAAGCAGTGTGCCCAACACAATGTGTTAATTATCAGCAAATCACATTTCTAATTGCCTCACTTCACAAGCCATTATTCATCTCACAAGAAAGTTCCTTGCACTTCATTATTGGGGGATATCTTTGAAGTGTGGGTATAATTGTTACTTTATATCTTGCAATTTTGACTTTATTACTCACAATTTAAATGTGCAGAATTGCAAATTTATTTCTCAGAATTTTAAGTTCAATTTTAAGTTTATCTTGCAATTTTGACTTTATTACTGACAATTACTTTATTACTGAGGTAAGAAAATTTTTTGCATCTGACATTAGAAGCTTTTAAAATGTCTTTTGTGATCACGGTCGAGGGTCATCTTGTATATATACGTGGAAGCCGGAAAACTGCAGTGATTTTGGCAGTGGGAACTTATTTTGTCAAGCTTTATGGTTTATTTTATTGGATTTATTGCGTGTTCAATTGCTTTTAATTAATCATTGACACACTGTAGTGTTTCACACGAGAAATCTTATGCCGTTCACCGCATCTCTCATTAAAAATGAACAGAGCTCACTGTGCCACATTTTGTGTAAAATGCCCTAAGAGGTAAACATTATTTCTGACGCTTAAGTTTGTCTTTGTTTTCTAGCTTACATTAGTTTGCTATACTCGTTATGTCCATAAATAAAATGTGTTTTTATTTGCACTCTTGAAGTTTGGAATGGAAGATGCCCCGTAGTGTGTGCAAGGGTTAAGGGCGTAGGTTTGCTTTTGACATTGGTGGGGACATAACAGCAGATAACCTCCCTCTCCCCTACGCCTAACCACCCAATCATTTTCGCATTTATGATTGACCTTTGACTGCATCTTCATGTCTTTATTTATAGCTTATGGTAGCCAACGGTATTAGATTAGATTTTCAATATTCAGAAGAAAAGGTCAAATATGTACCTGATAATGCAGCACTGGTTGCGATTGTTGCGGCACATGTTGTAGTAACAGCTGTCAGCGATAGCAAAGATGTGCGGTGGGAGCTCTCCCAGCTTTTGCCCATGATACTGGTCCACCTGATCCGCCGTGTAGATGGGCAGCATCTGGTAGGGATTCATGGCAACCAGGACAGAGCCAATATAGGTCTAAACAGCACACATAGAGAAAACTACATTTATCACATAGCTTATATACAGAGCGATCCAAACAGATGAGACATGCATAGACAAAATCAAAAAATCTGGGATTAAATTGAATTTAGAAAAAAATTTTAATAAACATTTTAGATTCTGCAATATTGTTACTAATCAAACCAAGTAAATATATGAGACTGATCATGTGACTCTTTGGGCAAATGGTTAAATGTTTTTCTTTAGATCTCACACCACACTTTGGATCATTTCAAATCTTTCTAGAAAACATGATCATCATGTATTACACAAAGCTGTTCGTGTTGCTGTCATTAAGGCAAAAAAGCACTATCCACATTGTTTTTGAATGCGGAAGTAAGTTGTTGTTTTTTTGGAAATGTGTTAGACTTCGGGTTCCATAAGCCATTGTAGGGAAATAACAAGAAGAATAACGAAGTGCAGTAAACGGTAAAACTGTTTGCACTACAAAGCATTGTGTTCATAATTAAGATACTACATTAAAATAATATAGTAAGACACACTAATTTGCAATATCAAGCAGCAAAACGAGCTGTTTTGTACAGCTTAAAACAGCTATAAGCGGATAACACCGAAAGCCAGACACATTAAACTAAGAAATGGCCAAACCTGCTCACTCACGAAAAATAAGGTGGATAGTCTACTAAAACACTACGCAATTCATTCACCTATATTTCAATATTTCAATTAACCTTTTCACTCAAATTGTTGCAAATTGTGGCAATCTTCTGAAAAGCTGAATAAATGTGACCCTGGACCACAAAACCAGTCATAAGGTTAAATTTTACAAAACTGAGATGTATACATCATTTGAAAGCTCAATAAATAAGCTTTCTATTGATATATGGTTTGTTAGGATAGGACAATATTTGGTCGAGATACATCTATTTGAAAATCTGGAATCTGAGGGTGCAAAAAAATCAAAATACTGAGAAAATCACTTTTAAAGTTGTCCAAATTAAGTTAACAATGCATATTACTAATCAAAAATTACATTTTGATATATTCATAGGAGGAATTTTACAAAAAATCTTCATGCAACATGATCTTTACTTAATTTCCTAATGATTTTTGGCATAAAAGAAAAATCTATAATTTTGACCCATACAATGTATTTTTGGCTATTGCTACAAATAAACCTGTGCTACTTAAGACTGGTTTTGTGGTCCAGGGTCACATATACATTGAGATAATAAAAATACAAGTAGTTACTGTATGTAACCTCCTTCCAGACATGTCATTAATTATTAACTAAGTAGTCAAGAAGTAGTTATCATTTATTAGATTAAAATGGAGATAAACCTAAGGGCTGCTTTACAATCTCATCACTGTATTTATGCGTTGCCATGGTAACACTTTACAGGACGGTGTCATTTGTTAATTAAGTTAATGTATTAACACGAATGAACAATGAACAATACAATTATTACACTATTTATTAATCTTTGTTAATGTTAGTTAATATACAGTCGTTGATTGTTTGTTCATGTTCAGTGCATTAACTAATGGTAAAAAACACAACTTGGGATTTTAATAATGCATTAGTTAGAATGGCTGAACACAAATGTCCCATTAGGAAGGGAAATTAAGAATATCCTATGGCACAGCATTTTAAATGAATGCATAAAAGTATTTTTTTTTTTTTTTTTGAAGTGGTAGAATGGAAATTTGCTGTTTTTATGAATGTTCAACGCTATAGAGAGATGCTGGTCACATGACAATTGTCAACTTATCAGATGACTCAATGTATGAGACTGCTATCACCTGTGCTGAGTTTGCTGTGTTACTCTCTTAAACACATTACAGAGTTTTTAGATATTTTAGATGTAGCCATCTAATAATAATGGCTTTTTAATCTGAAAGAGAACCAAGCTCATGCTTAACTTTTCTTTTCCCTAGAGCAGAGAGCACAATGACCTTACAGTTTTCCTAGAGATGCACTCTTTACTCTACTTTATCTGAAAATCATGAGATCATGTTGAGTAAGTTTTAATTCAGGTATCAGTACTCAATAATTCATGTACCATTTTTGTAAAGTGTTACAGAGTAAGGGTAATGTTTAGTCTTCCAGTTAATATCATTATTAAAAACAACTCAAATACTAATTAGGAAAAGCATTATGTTTAATCTGATGACTACCGAGGATGACTACAAATCCACAAACCAATGCATTTTATATAGTAAGCTGAATAAACTCACATAAATCTTGCCATGTTTGTGGCGCACCAGCAGGTTTCTGAGTAATCCAGCTTCGCTGAGGTCCCCCAGTCGGATCATGTCATCCACACCCTCCACTGATGTGGGGTGCATAGGCTTAAGACTGTCCCTCTCCCCCTCTGGAATATAGTGCTCCTGAAAAAACCATTACAATACATGAGAATCATCTGACTACACAAGTGTAAATTCGTTAGAAACACTAGAATAACGAATGTGTTAGGATGTAATGTTCCATCACTGTAGATTCTTAGGAGAGAGCAGGGCTAGATGTCACATTTTTACTTTACAGTGAATTTTTGTAAAGTGTTTTCCATATAGACACTACCGTTTGAAAGTTAAGGATCAGTAAGATTGTTCAATTTTTTTTTAAAGAGGTCTCTTATGCTCATCCAGGCTGCATTTATTTCCAAAATACAGAAAAAACATTAATATTGTGAAATATTACTGCAATTTAAAATGATTAAAATAAAATGTTCTATTTTAATGTATTTTAAAATGTAATTTATTCCTGTGATGCAGAGCTGATTTTTTTAGCATCATTACTGCAGTCTTCAGTGTCACATGATCTTTTAGAACTCACACTAATATGCTGATTTATTATCAATGTTGGAAACAGTTTTATGCATCATATTTTTTGAAACCTGTGATAATTTTTTTTTCAGGATTTTTCAAATGAATAAAAAGTAAGGATGTCCCGATCCGATCACGTGATCGGAAATCGGGCCCGATCACATGGTTTCAGACTCGATCGGAATCGGACGGTTATCTCCCGATGAGGACTCGGTCCCGGGGCTATTGTATTTTCCAGTCGGGCTACCAAAATGTTTCACCGGCCTGCCCGACGGGCTATCGTAAAGTAGAGGGCTCCTGCAGGTCCTTAAACTCCTCAATTTAGTTGTATCAAATTTAAGGCCATAAAAAGTTTTAAATATGTTAAATAGTATAATAAATGTCTCAATTATAATTTAGGAGGTCTTACATTTGGGGACGGAAAGACGAGAATGGCGATAGGGCTGGATTAAACTTCAAAAGGCAATGATGTCATTGAATAAATATGCACGCTGCACGTTTCAAAGTCAAAACGCAGCACGGATGTCTTTAAATATATCTGAAGGGAAAGGTCTGTCCTCAGAAACGTGTCGTTGGCATTTTCATTTCACGTCTGATAAAACAGCGTTAATGCTGCTTTGTATACAGCCGTTACTATGGAAACCGTAGTATTTCAGCGCTCCTAAAGTGCCCCCTCATGACAGAGAATTAATTTTTATTTCCACATTTTTTTCAGCTGTTTATGGTCAAATGATTGCAATTATCGACCTATGTTTTTATGCAGCAAACACATAGAGTTGTAAATGTGAAGGAAGATAATGTGCCTTCTAAAATACTAAACAATTAAGACAGTAATATTTATGTTTTAAATAAATATTATAAATGATATACTCGATTTATAAATTGCTTTAAATTGATATTTAAAAATTCTGCAGATACACCAAATAGTGAAATAAAATTCCTTCCTTGATATTTGTTTATATTTGTGTATTGAAAACATTTTTGATTAAGTTTAGACTCCTATCTGATTTTCTATATTTAAAAAAAAAAAAGTCTTTTTTTTATTTGGGCTAGTTAAATTAATTTTCGGGCTACCAAAATCTGAAGAGTACCTACCGGAGATTTTGAAATTTTGCAAGCCCTGATATTCTCATTAATTTTTAACACATCTATAGTTATGCGGTGGCACAGAGTTAGACCTCTTGACTCCAAACAGAAACACAGCAAACACTGTGGCACTTTTATTTTTTTTATTTGTTTACATGCCTGCCGGGTATTTTAAGTTGAGGTGCTATTTGTTTTTAATATTAGACTTTTTTATATTTACTGTTGCACTAATGTCCAGAAGTGAAGAATTGATGTAATTTATTACTTGATTGTTCAAGCTACCTCACAGAAGTGCTCTGTTTGTTAACAGAGTTGTTGAATGTTAAAATAAGGTGAATTAAATAAAAAAAAGAATAAAGAAGATCCAGGATGTTCCTTATTTTTTATGTATTATAGAAGTATCGGATCGGGACTCGGTATTGGCAGATACTCGAAATCAAATGATTCGGACTCGGACTCGAGGGCAAAAAAACCTGATCAGGACATCCCTAATAAAAAGTTAGAAAAAGAACATAATTTATGCAAAATAGAAATCCTTTCTAACAATATAAGTCTTTACTTTTGTCTATTTATTAATTTATTAATTAAGTCTATCACTTTTGATCAATTTAGCACATCCTTGCTGGATAAAAGTATTATTTCTTTTTTAAAAAAGAAAGGGAAAATGTTCAACTGTAGTGTATATTGTTATTTTAAATAAATGCTGTCCTTTTTTAACTTTTCATTCATGAAAGAATCTGAAAAAGTATCATAGGTTCAAACAAAAATCAAAAACTGATTTAAATTTAGAAGGTTCTAAGACACTGAAGACTGGAGTAATGATGCTAAAAATTCAGCTTCGCATCACAGGTATAAATTATATTTTAAAGTCCATTTAAATAGAAAACTGGTATTTTAAATTGCAATAACAACTTTATTAAAAAACTACTTTTCTGTGTCAGTCTTCGATGTGCGTTAACGAAAGTATTGTGGTGCTGCTGACACAGGAGCCGGTGTTCTGACGCAGAATGTCCATCTTTCTTAGTTAATTGTCTGTATATTCTGGTTCAAATAAATAAGGCTGGGCAAAAAATTGCAAGTCATCCTTTCAGTCGAAATCTTCAGACATGTTTACGAAGACTGTTTAATGTACAAGATGCGTCTTCTTCTGCTTGTAAGAAAGTTAAAGACTGACGTGGAAGAGAATAAATTGTTGAATAAAGTCATCACTTTTGTTTTTTGCAAATTATTCTCATAGCTTCATAAAAGTACAGTTGAACCACTGATGTCACATGGACTATTTTATCGATGTCCTTACTGCTTTGAATGTGGTAGTTGCACTGCTGTGAATTCAGGGTCAGAAAGCTCTCAGATATCATCAAAAATTCTTAATTTGTGTTTCGAAGATGATCTAAGGTCTTACAGTTTTGGAACAACACAAGGGTGAGTATTTAATGACAGAATTTTCATTTGTGGGTGAACTATCCCTTTAAGGCCTTGGCAAAAAAGGGTGTTGCCACAATGGAAATTGCCAATAAATGCCCTATAGGTTTTTTCTGTTAAAAAAAAGAATATTGCATTATTTAAACATTCTGAACACACTGATAATGATTTGTTTATATTGCACATTTAGCATCACAAATAAATTAAACAATTAGTAAAAATCTAAAAATCCAGTCAAATCCAGAACAAACATCTCCACTACTCGACATTCCCCTTTTTACAATTGGCAGTGCGAAAAAACGTGTTCAACGTAGAATGAAAAAAATCAGCATAGATAAAATTAATTTAGAAAATGCTAAAACACAAGTAAAAGTTTACTTCATCTGGCACTTGGTTTTAGCCTTAGTTTTATATGCCCAACAACGAAATATATGATTAGTGAAAATTCAGTCTGAAGGACAGAAATCTCAAAAATAAAAATACAAGATGATTTTGAACTACTGTATGCAGCTAGAGAAAACACATTTTGAGTAACTGGATGTTAGACTCAAAACCTTACAAATAAAAGCCCTTGTGACAGTTAGTGCCGGTCTTTCCTATACTGTGTAAGTCATTGCCGAGTCATAGTTTTTACCTTCCCTTCATCATCAATGAGGCAACACTGTCCACTGCCTGAGGCCTTCACATATCCTCCAATAGGGACCCCAATACTGGAGTCAATCCAGAAGTGCTCCCCCTAGATTCACATTAACTTCATTTTAAAACCAACTCAAATATCACAATTTCACGTTCAACAAAAACAAATGACAAATAAACAAACGAATAAAATGAATACAGACCTTTTTTAAGATCACCATTTGGACGATCCTTTTTGTACCACAAGCATCTAATTGAAATTAAAACCCCCAAAAGACAATTAAATAAATACATAAGCCACTTGGAGATGTAACCATCACTGAAGCATGTTTAGCTGAAAACTGACTTATGAATGACTCTTTTTTCGCTAACTGTGGGCAACACACCCTTGCTACCTAATTCCAAGGTGAAATTAACAACATACGTGTCCAAACGTAGTTTTTCCACTTGCTTGTGTGACAGCAACAAGGAAGTGTCCCTGGTGTTCATCTCTTTATGGCTTAGACTTTGCTCCATCATGGGCTGATTAGCACCATTAACCACCGTGGGCTTTGAAGTGACGTCATTAGCAGTCCGACAGCTTGAATCTGTAGGTTTCCAAAGAGCTGAATTGCAAACAAACTCAGAAACAAATCATGAGATAAACAGGGACTTCAAAATCAAGAGTGTCTTAGTGGCTTGAGACATGAGAAATCTGAAATTCTGTGCATCTTATCAAAAAAAAAAACCATACAAAATAATCCCCTATCCATTAAGTACACATGACATTTGCCTTTTGGACTTTTCACGCAAGAAGAAGATGGTACCAGAGGACACCTTTATTATTTGAGTCAGAGCGGCTGTTAAGCAGTAAAACTGTGAGATTCTAGAAGATACATTCATTCACATAGTCTCGGTGTACAGATACTGGAAATGCTTGGGCGTCACACAAGCAGTGCTTTTCAGAAATGACGAAGATACTGCACGCAGTGATAATGACAACATATAGAGGCAGCCAATAGGTTTCAAAGGTTTTAAGGTCAATACCACTGCATCATTATTTTATTTTACACTACTGCAGCTCCTACTTAGATAAGCATAATTAATGATTATGTTTAAGGAATAAGGACGTGAAGCGTTGTGCTGTGTTATGAATTTCAATGGAGATAAGGCTGAAACCAAACCAACTGGTTGACTCTACCAAACAATAAATTACTCAAGACAGGTGGGAACAATTATTGAAGCTCTCAGAAACTCCAAACATTAGTCACACCCTATAAACTGATAACTTTTACTTATCTAAACACATTCTATTCCAGCCCTAAGACAAGCAGACAAGGATCTTGATTTAGACAGTGGCTTCATTATGCAAATAAAACATGTCTGTATTTGTCTGAAAGGGGAAAACACAATAAACAGCATTCATTTTCAGTTTTTCCGAAAAAACGCTAAACCTAAAGACCAGCTTTCTTAAATGAATTAAATAACGTGTATTTAAACTACATGAACTATCTTTGAAAAAATTGGGGTCAGTAAGTTGTAGTAATGGCTGCTGAAAAATCAGCTTTGTCATCGCATGAGTAAATAGCATTTTAACATATTCAAATAGAGCTATTTTAAAGTTAAAGTTATTTTAAATCGCAATAATATTTTACAGTTTTGAGAAAATAAAATTGACTTCCCTTAACGTTTTGGGCATTCAGTAAATCATAAACTAAACAAAATGATCTCCAAAGTAACCTCATGAAACTTTATAGCTCATGCCAGCTGATATCATTAAAAGTTTAAAATGTTTCTAAAAGTCTCTTATTCATTTTTTTTAATCAAAAATACAGCAAAAACAGTAATATCATGAAATATTCGTACAATTTTAAATAACTGTTCTCTAATTTATAGGGCTGGGACTCGACACAAATTTCTCAATTTGATTCCGATTTCAGTTCGATTTAATTTCAATCATTTTGCACAGTGCATGGCAAATTTTTTTCAAGGAAAAAAAATCCCTCAACTAATACTGTAAAATATAGCCACAAGACAACCAGACATTAGTTTGGACAATGGCTTCATTATGCACAAAAGATATGTCTATAAGGTCAGAAAAGTGAAAACACAATAAACAGCACTTATTTTCAGTTTTTCAAAAAAAAAAAAATAATAAAATAAAATAAAATACTAAACCTAAAAACCCACTTGTTTAATTTACAGAATTAAAAAGCATGTATTTAAACTACATAGATTATCTTTAAAAAGTTTGAGGTCACTAAGTTTAGCAAATTAGACTGGAGTATTGGCTGCTGAAAATGCAGCTTTGCCATCACAGGAATAAATTACATTTTAACATATTAAATTAAAAAGCTATTTTAAATTACAATTTTGTAAGATAAAATTGACTTCCCTTAATGTTTTGGCCATTCAGTAAATCATAAACTAAACAAAATGATTTCCAAAGTAACCTCATGAAAGATTAATTGCTTTATTGCTCATTTAATAACAGTTTTTAGGTTAAAAGGCTGGGTATTGGCACAGATTTCATGATTCGATTCGATTCTGATTTCGATTGTTGATTATTTTGCCCAGTACATGGCAAATTTTCTCAAGGAAAAAAATTCTCTCAACTAATGCTGTAAAATATACATAAGATTCAGCTGGTACACATAATATTAGGGGTTAAAATGAATTAATTTGTATATAAATACTTGAATTACGCTCAGTTAAGTTTTATAATAAAGAAGTTACAAGTATATAATTATAGTTCTACTGCAATTCGGTTTTTGAAATGTAAACATTTAAATTGTGGCTGTCATACAAACGTGACTGATATATTCAAACATAAAGTAGTCTAAATATTGAGGAATTGGGTAAAAATTATAATGAATATGTTACATGGAGCATATAGGCTAATGAGCGAAATGCTCTCCTCTATGAGTTTATGGTCACCAAATAGCCTATATATTGGTAAATGTGCCTTTATGTGACATATTGTTTGCAAACTGTTACATTGACATCTTTCCGCGGTTGAAACACTGATTGAGCGATTACACGAGAGAAGATACAGTTTTACTCTTTCTTTTAACTTACCTTAGAATGTTTATCCATGTTTATTTCGTCCTGAAACTGGTATTAAAGCAGAGGAGATGATCAGTTCAAGTTCGCTTCGCCACTGCGATCTGTCACTCCACTTAAACAGCGCCAAAACGGTAACGTATTGCTATATTTCTTGAGTTTTGTAGTAAATTTGGCAGAATGTGCAATTTGAGACCTTGTTTCATAT
Source organism: Garra rufa (assembly GCF_049309525.1). Classification (NCBI taxonomy): domain Eukaryota; kingdom Metazoa; phylum Chordata; class Actinopteri; order Cypriniformes; family Cyprinidae; genus Garra; species Garra rufa. The sequence goes on from NC_133370.1 coordinate 30,099,147, forward strand.
TAAAAGTAACAAAGAACAAAGCTTATTGACATCGAATAAGAGGTGCTTCATTAAATAAAAACAGGCTAGATTAATCGAGTCTTGGGCTTTAAAAATCGATATCCTTAGGTAAAAATGAGAATCGATTCAACTTGAGAAGTCCATATTTTATACCCAACTCTACCATGTTATGTATATAAACAAGTAGACTCGATGTAAAAAGATTGAATTTTTTTTTATCAAGGTTGAATATTTTTTTACCACATATATTTTAACTCTTCTTTTGATTAATTTAATGTGTCTTTGTTGAATAAAACTATTATTATTCGTGCTGTCAAATAAATTAATCGTGATTAATCACACACATTTACATATGTGCATACGCTGTGTATATTTCTATGTATATATAAAACATACACATGAAATATTTACACATATGTATATATTTATATATTATTTATATTATATATAAATATATTACATGTATTTCTTAAATATATAAATGTAGGTGTACACCACACACACACATACAGCTGAGGTCAAAAGTTAACATACCTTGCAAAATGGGAATTATTTTTTTCCAAAAAGTTAGTATCGACCTGAATAAAATATTTCACATAAAAGACATTTACATAGTCTACAAGAGAAAATAATAGTTGAATTTATAAAAAATTACCCCATTCAAAAGTTTACATACACTTGATTCTTAATACTGTGTTGTTTTTGTTTGTTTGAACCCTGTCCAACAATGACTGTATGATTTTGAGATCCATCTTTTCACACTGAGGACAACTGAGGGACTCATATTACAGAAGGTTCGAATGCTCTCTGATGCTTCAGAAGACGATGCATTAAGAGCCAGGTGTGTAACCTTTTCAACAGAATGACGTGTATATTTTTCTTATTTTGCCTAAATACCTTTTTTTTTTCCATTTAGTGCTGCCCTTCAGAAACTACAGAAGATACTTCTATGTTTCCCAGAAGATAAAATAAGTTGCATTTACCCTGATTTTCAAATTCAAATGGCACTTAATGCATCGTGTTTCCTTCTGAAGCATCAGTGAGCATTTAAACCCTGTGTAATATTTGCATATGAGTCCCTTAGGTGCTTCCAGTCATAGTTGGAAAAGGTTTAAACACATAAAAAAGCTGAAAAACCAAAGAATTTATGGGACCTGAAGGATTTTTCTGAAGAACAGCAGGCAGTTTAACTGTTCAGGACCAACAAGGGACTCATGAACAACTATAACCAAACAAACAAACAAACAAAAACAGCTGTGGATCATTCAGGTAAAAACACAGTATTAAGAATCAAGTGTATGTTAACTTTTGGACAGAGTCATTTTTTTATAAATTCAGCTATAATTTTCTCTTGTCGACTATATGTGAAATACTTTTGTGAAATATCTTATTCAGGGCAGTATCAGTGTTTGAATAAAATAAAATTATACTATATATGCATAATTGAATATGTAACTTGTTTTATATATAAAAACAAACAAACAGTCAGAGATTCATGTACAAAGTGTTTTTACTTCAGCAGCAGAGTGCAACATGAAATGTCATTTCAAAATGAAACTGAGTGATCAAACAGAATACATTGCTTTATCTTAGCCACAAATGACACTGCTTCAAGCAACTTACCTGGAAAAATAAACATTATATTGTTCATTTCCAAAGAAAAAAAAAAAAAATGAAAGAGGGCTTATTTTTTATATATACTTAGGTTTAACTTAGATACACAACTGTGTGCTTATGCACAATCAAATCTCTTCTCTAAATTCTGATTGACCTGTCATATCTGAACATGATTCTCAGCACCTTTAATGCTTGAAGGAAAACCTCTGTTTAAAGAGCCAATCCAGACATAGCTGGAGCAGCGCTTGCAAGACTGATGATACATAAACATTCCTCACAAATCTACAGGCAGTGATGTGAGAAAGTAAAATGATGCAGACATTCAGACTCTGTTAAACCTTCACAGAAGAACTGATTCCATCAAACCAAACCCATGTCATGTGAGGCACACGGAAAGGCACAATACTCCATTTCACCAAAGCACCTTTAACATTTCCCACAATAAACATGTGGTAAAATACTTCAGTCTTTTTTCAACCAGGACAGAGAGGATGGTGTTGTTATGGCTTCTCAATTCTTATTGTTTCGAATGCTACAATACAAAATGGAAACCTTTCCGTATGAAGAACGGCCATTACGTAATACTGCCATTTGGTGTTTGATACAGTGCAGACTGATAATACCAGGTCATCATTCAAGGCACCCAAATGAAAAAGTGGTGAATATAATCTATAGACTTGAAGATGTACAGCATTGCTTTTACTGAGATCTGTGGTTCATCCATGGATGATTATGAATAACTTGGAATAAAATGGAATCTTCAAAATCCAACAACTACTCTCAAGTAACCTCTTTGGGACTTAAGACATCTTGATTGAAATGAAACACTTAGACGATCACATTTCAGTGAAGATACAGTTAAAGTTGCATGTTGTGGTTAATTTAACTTTGTTGTTCCCTACAGCTTCTGAGAAAGGAAGGGCTTGCCAGATGAAGACATCAGGACTGTCTTCTGGTAGAGATAGAGTGAGGCAGGGCAGTGTGCCTGCATGCTAGGGGTCATGGTGCAGGAGGGTCCGTGGTCGTGCTGAACTCTGTCCCATATCTGGTCAGTGTCTCTCACGCTCTGTCCTTACGCTTCAGCTTATTGAGCTTCTTTGTGCTGCTGTTCTTGTTGAGCAGCTTCATGACACGCTCCTTGTGATCCAGGACCTTCAGCATGGAGTCACGGGCTTCTGTGATCTGGTCCATCACCAGCTTGCAGCGCTGCATGTTGCCCTATGCAGTGAAATTTGTGATTAACATCAATTGTGTAAGTACCATTTACATGTTTTTTTTTAATAAAATATATTTTTTTTATTCAGCAGGAACACAATAAATCGATCAAGTGATAGTTAAACATTTAGAATGTTACAGAAGATTCCTTTTTTTAATAGAAATTAAGTTTTAATCTTTCTATTCAGCAAAGAATCTGCAAAATGTTAATTATTTTACCAAAATAAGAGGGATCATACAAAGAGCATGTTTCACATAAGATATTTCACATAAAAGATGTTTACATTTAGTCCACAAGAGAAGATAATTGTTCAATTTATAAAAATTACCCCGTTCAGAAGTTTTCTTTTGTTTAGTGATATCTGTTCATCAGTCTCTTGTTTGCCCTTAACAGTTAAACTGCCTGCTGTTCTTCAGAAAAATCCTTCATGTCCCATAAATTGTTTGGTTTTTCAGCATTTTTGTCTGTTTGAACCATTTCCAATAATGACTGTATGATTTTGAGATCCATCTTTTCACACTGAGGACAAATGAGAGACTCATATGCAACTATTACAGAAGGTTTAAACACTAAACGTAACTTTTGAATTTATATTTTTTATTTATTTTGCCTAAATCTCTCTCTTTTTTTTTTTATTTTGTACTGCCCTTCAGAAGCTACAGAAGACACATACGTTTCCCAGAAGACAAAATAAGTTAAATTTATCTTCAAATTCAAGAAATTTTCACCCCTGGCTTTTTCCTTCTGGAGCATAAGTAAGTGGTTGAACCTTCTGTAATAGTTGCATACGAGTCCCTCAGTTGTCCTCAGTGTGAAAAGATGGATCTCAAAATCATACAGTCATTGTTGGAAAGGGTTCAAACACACAAAAATGCTCAAAAACCAAAGAATTTGTGGGACCTGAAGGATTTTTTGTAGAACGGCGGACAGTTTAACTGTTCAGGATAAACAAGGGACCTGTGAATAACTATCACTAAACAAAAAAACAAAAACAAAAAAAACACAGCTGGTAACAACATAGTATTAAAAATCAAACGTGTGTAAACTTTTGAACGGGGTCATTTTAATAAATTCAACTATTATTTTCTCTTGTGGACTATATTCAAGCAGCTTTTAAGTGAAATATCTTATTCAGGTCAGTACTAGATAAAAAAAAAAGGTAAAATAATTCAAATTTAGCAGATTCTGCAAGGTGTATGTAAACGTTTGAGCTCAACTGTATATTTGTAGTAAGGATGAAAGGATAATAAAAATGATTACCAATAAATGGCTGATATTAAAAGTATTGTCTAAATAAATATAAAAAATAAAACAAAAAGTACATTTTCAACATCACAACATTATAATGTACAGTATGAAAAATAGATATTTATTTTGAGATCTGTTAAAGATTACACTTAACAGCGTTATTACATGAAATCATTATTATTAAATAATTGAATTAAAGGGACAGTTCACCCATTTACCCTCAAACCATCCTAGGTAAGCATAACCTCTACTCAGAATATGCTAGTCTTGTGAGAAGCAAGTTTTGTTTACAGCAAAGGAAAACCAGTCTCCTCTTGGCTTATATTGAAATCCTCCGACATTTTCTTTACAAATCCAAATTTCGTACTTCTAATTTGTTACTGGTGTTTTGTTTGCCCTCTCCTCTGTGCTTCCGCATTTGTCACTTTTCACCTGAGCTTACGCTATACCTAAATCCAACGTCATCCGCTGGAACTTCACTTGAAAATGCACGTAGGACAGTTAGTGGAAGCTAGAGATTACGGTTTATAAAGTTTTAAATATGAATCATTTTCTCACATAAATGCATTCATTTTAAAAGCCTTTATTAACCCCCCAAAGCTGTGTGGATTACTTTTTATGAAGGATGTATGCAGTTTATTGGACTTCTATTGGACTATTGAATAACAACACTCATTCTCTGCCATTATAGCTTCGAAGAGCCTGGACATTTTTTTTTTATATATAACTCTGATTGCATTTGTCTAAAAGAGGTGAGTAAATGAAGGGGTAATTTTCATAAATGTAACGGTGTTTTAAAGATTAAATTTAAGTGAGCATCGCACAAAAAAAACTCATGAAACCCATATTAAAGTGATCAAGGGTGGGTAAAAGTGGTCAGCTGCTCTCACCTGTATGAGCTCATTTATACGGTGAAGATCATCATTGGCTCCGGCCTTTTTCTTCGGGATGAGGCCTTCCTGGAGAGTCGTCAGACGACTGTAAACATCACGTTCCAGATTTGTCTGCAGATAATTGACAAAACACCATCATTTTGACATAAGCTTAACATTGTAGAGTATAGTTTTTCTTCATTTAATCTCCTCCTTTAACTTGCACCTCAAAAAGGCATCCGTTTGTTTTAATATTTTATAAGCTTCACATCAACACTGTTTGGTAATGAATTAAACAGAAAATCTCACCAGCTGCATAAGCTGAGCTGCGCAGAGATGCATTTTCCAGCCCTGGGCTCTGCACACCACACCTTTCTGATTGGCCACATCCTGCAGGGTGCCCTTCTTGTCCTCTGATTTGATAACACAAGCTGGTATTAATACATGATGAAGGACTATATAATTGTATTAATGCAAAATGGACAATAAGATACTATATAATGAGCCTAAACAAACCCTTGACACGGATGTCGCTGTATCTCTGAAAGTGATGGTATGCCGCCTTCCAGGGGTTGCGGTAGTGGCGCAGTAGAGTGATCGGCGGCCGAACTCGGGTAGGAACATACCGAACTCCCTCTTCATCTGCGCAAGGCAAAACACATATACTTAACAGAGGCATTAGAGGCCACTATGTCTCATTTATGAAACTGGGTTTCTTCAAACGTAAACTTATTACGTAACATGTGATAAGTCATTTCCAGGACAGATTACTGATTGAAAAGATAAATCTGATCTTTATCTCTATGTTGGTTTATCTTATTCCAGCAATTCCAGTTTGGCCTCTGCTCAGTTATGTTACAACATCGCCACTGCTGCCATTTTATAGTCAACTATTTAGAACAAAGGTTGGCGGACTTTCGCAGGAAGGCGGCAAACATTTTTTTTAGACAGGAGAGACAAGTATTGTTAGAGTTTTGTTAATGTTTAACACATTAAATGCAGCACCCATTTTTCCTGGCATCTTCTGGCTAGCATTACAGTAGACTGTGATATAGTCTATATCAAATGATATGATGATAAGAGAGCTTAAAGGATTAGTTTACATCTAGAATAAAAAAAAAAAATCCTGATAATTTACTTACACCTGTGTCATCAGAGATGTTCATGTCTTTTTGTTCAGCTGAAAACAAATTAGCTGAAAAACAGTCTGCGCTGATGAAAATAAAACAACAAAAGTTGCTGCTCTTTGCTGATTAACTTTGTAGGCTGAATAAAGATTAACCTATATTCAACAATAGTTTGTGTAAAAAAAATTGTCACAAACTATAAATTCTGCCCACTTAGGACGGAGTCCATTAAAAAGGCTTTTAAATTTATACTATAATGTTAAATGGCTATAATTAATGTCTAAAATTGAGTGAAAATGCATTTAATAGTGACAGCAGTAGCAGTATTGGTGTCAGTGATACTGGCCTTCATTAATAATATGCTATTTAATAAAAAGATGTCATTAAACACATTTAAAGCAGACATATTATGGCCCTTTTTTACCAGATATAATCGAGGCGGACAGTAGAAAAGTATTTTTACTCTGCTGTAAAAGTACTTTTCAAGTGTCTGTACTTTATCAGAGTGTTTTACTTCACAAATTCTCAAAGCATAATATTCAACTTTTTACTGCACTATGTCTCATATTACATATCATTTAACACTTAATTAGAAATGTATTACTTTTTTACTTTTACTCAAGTAAAGTAAAGCAATTCAAAGATTTACTTGAGTACAAGAAAGTACTATATTTTTTATATTCTTAAGTATTAAAGGTAAAACAAACACCAGCTTTTATTTCTGAAATGTAGTGCAGTAAAAGTATGACATTATGTTTTGGAATGTAGTAAAGAAAAGTTTTTTATTTTTTTTTATTTACTTGAATAAAGTGAAAATACTTCACTACTGTCTGCATCTGGGCATAATATAAGCCTCAGGTGTGCTCAGAATGTGCCTGTGAAGTTGCAGCTCAAAACACCCCACAGATCATTAATTATATCATTTTTGAAAATGCCTATTTTGAGTGGAAGAAGAAACATGCAGTTTTCATGCATGGCTCTTTAAATGTAAATGAGCTACTGCTCCTCACCCCTTTTTTCAAAATAGCACTGTGCCTTAACAGCTTGTAGCTCAGATACTAGATACAAAACATCTGTTTGGTTTTGATTATCATGTCTATTGTGCTGAAATCATGCGTTTTAAACCGTATTACTTTAAAATTACGATATACGATTTTCTGACCGCACACAGCCGAAGCACGGCGCACTGAAAACGGCTGTCACACGGCATATGAGTACTAAACCAAGCCCTCTTTCATGTCTTGCTGCGCTTGAACTGTCAGATACACACAAGTTTATGTTAAAAAACACACAGGAGTTACAAAAACAGTCGTTTATGTCTGTGAAGGTAAACAGCTGGAAAAGAAATCACACGTTTATATTAGATCTGTGTGGCAGCAGTGTAATATATAGTAAATAAATCAATAAATCCACTGCTCTCTTGTCTAGTTTTCTGTGCTCATCTCTGCTGCCAATAACAGAACACTTAACATGCCTTGCTTGAACTTTTGCCATGGTGTTAATACAGGTACACCGCTGTTGCTTGGGAAGACTACAACAAACAATGACGCCGCTGTGGGTGGAAACTAGAGTTGGGCGATGTCGACCAATTTGATATCGTACGATGTCTGACGTGAAACATTGCGATGGACGATGGCATCGTCCGCAGGGGGCGGGGAGAGGGCGGGAGTGCAGGATGGTTGTTGTTAAATAATTAATTCATAACGAATTAATTAATTGTAGCCTACCGTTTCAACCAGTGCTTAAAGGGATAGTTCGCCCAAAAATGAAAATTTGATGTTTATCTGCTTACCCCCAATGCATCCAAGATGTAGGTGACTTTGTTTCCTCAGAAAAACACAAACGAAGATTTTTAATGAAAACCGGTGCAGTCTGCCAGCCTTATCATTGACCTGGATGGGCACCAAATCTTTAAAAGTAAACAAAAGCATGCACAGACAAATCCAAATTACGCCCTGCGACTCGTGACGATACATTGATGTCTTAAGACAAGAAAGATCGGTTTTTGTGAGAAACTGAACAGTATTTATATAATTTTTTACCTTTGATACACAGCCACGTCCATCTGTCATGAGCACGAGTTTGGCATCAGTCACGTCACATGTGCACGCGCTCTGTCGTAGAATACGCAAACGCCGTAAGCGATCTGTCGCATGTATACGACACTCATTGTTAACAGAGCACAGAGATTGTGGGTATAGCGGCTGTTCAAAATGGTAATTACTTGCGCGTATCCTGATTGTTTAAACCGATTTAAAGCTAAAAGATTACGTTTGCTTGCGCAAACTCATCCGGGACTTTTCACTGATTTCCCCTTACGGAGTTTGCGTATTCTACGACAGAGCGCGTGCACATGTGACGTGACTGATGCCAAACTCGTGCACATGACAGATGGACGTGGCTGTGTATCAAAGGTAAAAAATTATATAAATACTGTTCAGTTTCTCGCAAACACCGATCGTTTCGTGTCTTAAGACATCAATGTATCGTCACGAGCCGCAGGGTGTAATTTGGATTTGTCTGTACATGTTTTTGTTTACTTTTAAAGGTTTGGTGCCCATCCACTACCATGATAAGGCTGGCAGACCGAACCGGTTTTCATTAAAAATCTTCGTTTGTGTTTTTCTGAGGAAACAAAGTCACCTACATCTTGGATGCCCTGGGGGTAAGTAGATAAACATCAAATTTTCATTTTTGGGTGAACTATCCCTTTAATTTGAGCCGGATTTTTAAAGATCCGGCATTAACAAGTGCATTAGATTGTGACAGTGCGTGCGTGCATACGAGACATAGCTAACGCGGGTTTATGTAGATGTATTTGGAGGATGTGTGTTGGTCCTTAACATATTTTCGACCAGTCAGCTTTAAGTTCAAAATCGCTCTCATTGATTGCTTACTGCCTAAACCACTCTCTCCAGACGCATTTAATGAGCAGCGGAATGGTTAGAGAGAAAGTGTAATATCAGAAATAATCCCAAATCAAGCGAAATATTATTATGTATTAACATTATAAACACTATAAACATAGCTATAAGTTAGTTACCCTGACTCCAAAACGAATAATCTTCTAAATGTAACGGTATTCTGAACAGAACAGGAATGAAACAAAGTATATAAAGTTAAGAATCCAAAACAAAGCGAAACTAAAAATAGCAGGCGTTGGGCTCACGTATCTCTGTAATTCGGCACAAATCCAAGTGTTTCCATATTCCCAATGGATTTGAATGATAAACTGTTATTTATAATGTATAGGCTTTGTATTGTACGTTTGTATTTTGATGGAAAAAAATATATATTCTCTTGTTTTTTGTTCCAAGCTCTGTTCGTTATGGTAAAACCATGAAAAAGGCATATTTGGTGTAGTTTATTTAATCTAATTTAATTAAAATTATTTTGAATTTTTTCTGCTGTTTTTCTATGCCTCATTTATTAATGTAAACGAACTAGTTCGTGTAATTCGTTTGGAGTTCACTGTAATTTATATTGTGATCGTTAACAACTTCCTTGTTATTATTTCCTCATAATAATAATAATAAATTAAGTAAAGATGCGGAAATTGAAAGCATGCATTTCATCTGGCTATATAGTGTGATTCAGTGTGTGTTTTTTGCGAGCGGGTTGCTGCCGCGGCAGGGGTGGGGAGGAGGATCGCGATGCTGGCTCAGCATCGTGATGTCTATCGGCCATCGGCAATGGACGATGGCATCGTCTATCGACCCAACCCTAGTGGAAACATGCAGATTAAGGGGCGGTAATATTATAATAAGATCCCCTTTCCACATCATGGAAAAACTATAAAAACACCACTGTTCTACAAAGTGAAAACTCTCAAATTATCAAACCACAGAATCAAGAACCTTCCTGAATCTAGAAAACCTTCATAGTAACGAAGCTTACCAATGTATTCTTTAGGAGGAGACTTCCGTTTCTCAGCACGTTGACTGAGGGGTTCAGGTGGGAATTTCTCCTCATCTGTGCTGTTGGTCTCCATCATCTCGCTTTCCTCAGTGGAGATGACGTGCTGTTGCTTGCGGGGCTTCTTTCTGGGTGAGGCTCCAGGGGCCATGTCTGTAGGAGGGACCGCCAACATCTGTGCACCACTATTTGACCCTGATGCCACTGAGGGTAAAAATAAAACGCTTCATTAGTTAAACCATGTGTTGACTGATACGTCTGCCTACTAATATGTGTGTCCCTAAAGTATACATCATTCTACATCAATATCTAAAATACTGGTTGAACTTGAATGAATTTACTATTAGTGTAAAACCTTTGCAGGAAGATCCCACCTGGTTTTGTACTATCCATAGGCTCCGCCTCCTGCTTAATATTTATCTCAGGGAGGGTGGAGCTGATGGCACATGCTGAATTAGTGCTGACTGCTGGCTGAGTGGGTGGGGCCACTACATTGGCCATGGAGGGGATTGGCGGGGTGACTGCCATGGCAGCAGGTATGGCCGAAAGAGCAGGAGTGGGTTGAGAAGGGGGTGTTGCTGATGTCAGGAGGGAAGGTAGAGGTTGAGAAACCATCTGGGAGGAAGGTGGTCCCACGTGTTGAGGTTGCTGTTCAGATCCCTGGCTAGGAATAGCCTCTATTGCTGCGGTTACTGATGGAGCGAGACTCATGTGGATGTCAGGTTTGGGCTTCACTCTGCCAAAGAGTTTAGAGATTTAGTGTTTTTAAAGCTTAGCTACAATTATAGACTAAGTGATACTAGAACAAGAAGGATAAATGTATTAAATAAGGAGTTTTTAATACTTCATACCCTGCCGGACGAGGTGATCCTGATGCACTCCTCATGGGTCCATCGATTCTGGGGGCTGTGGAGTCATTGAGCTGACCTGGGATCAGGTTCTTCCTAACAGCAGCACTTTAATAAATCAAAGAGACAGCTTAAAAGGTTAGTTCACCCAAAAAAGAAAATTCTGTCATTAATTAGTCACCCTCATGTCGTTGCAAACCCGCAAGACCTTTGTTCATCTTTGGAACACAAATTAAGATATTTTTAATGAAATCCGAGAGCTTTCTGACCCTGCATAGACAGCAAGGGTTCTACCACAGTCAAGGTCCTGAAAAGTACCAAGAACATCGACAAATAGTCCATGTGACATTAGTGATTCAACTTTAACTTTACGAAGCTATTTTAGGTTTTTGTGTGCACAAAAAGTATTATAATAGCAACCTCTTAACTACGTTTCTGTGCATTGACCATGGTAAGACCCTTGCTGTCTATGGAAGATCAGAGAGCTCTTGGATTTCTTTAAAAATCTCTTAATTTGTGAACTATCCCTTTGACTTGTCTTGAGAACAATATAATTTTTCACAAAGAATGTTCAACTACTAAATGGTAACTATTTATTGTAGACTCTCATGAATGTTGTAATTGTTAACTAAAACAAAAACCATTAAAATTAGTTTTTAGTCATTCAAATAAGGCTAAAACGAAACAAAACGAAACACAACAATAAATAAACAATATTTAAAAAAGTAAAGTGGTGGTCATTATTTATATAATTCCTTCTAAAACAATGAAATAATATTTTAAATAAAGAAACTAACACCTAAAAACACCTTTTAGTAACAAAATGTAGTAAAATATTTTGCAATCAGACAGTGTTTTGATGAACATTAACTAATTAGCAACAGCCTTTGGTAACGTGAGGAAATATACTTGTATAAATTGTTAAGCAGTAATGGAAGAATCATGGTAGCAGTCATTAATTTATTTATTTTTAAATCAATGTTTCTGGGCAAGATGATTTTCATTACTACACTACAGTAATGGTAACTTTTTTTTGAATGAGAAGATATAATGTGGGATGAGAATAATTTCACAATGCAAACAAAATAGTAGTTTTATTTAAACTTGTAGTAATCCTAAAACAAATATTGATTTCCTTTCTTTTTATTTTCAAAATATAATCCAAAATATAATTTCTTAATTTCTGTTTGCAGTTTTGGGGTGAAATATGATGTGCTAAAAAACGAGAAGAAATCATTTAGTTTTAATCTACACACATAAAGTATTTGTAAATATATAAATTGGTGCAGGACTCTTTTGTATTTTTTTGCTGTAAAATGAGACATGAATGTGTCACAGTAAGATGTAAGGTCATTGCACACTGAAACAGACTCGGATCAGACTTCACATCTGTAGCAATCATTTTGATAGGAAAGGATGACAAATCCGAAAATTACAGACCCAGTGTGCAATGACCTTTACACTTGAACAGTACTACTGAAAACATGATAATAGTGGGTTTCTCAGGCTCACCCTTCATTGGCAGGTTTTTTGCGCAAAATGCTGGGTCGAGGGGACGTCACAAGTGAGGGGGTTCCAGCGTTGGCACTCTGATTGTGTGTCTGGGCCACACTGGTGGCAGCCTGACTGTTGTTAAATGCATTGCTGATAGAGTTAGCCATTAGTGTGGAACCATCAGCCAGTACAACTGAAAAAACAACACCACAAAAACACTTATTTTTTTAACTTTAAGAAAGATTTGTATGCTTAGAATGAACACAAATGGAGAACTTTCACCCAAAAATGAAAATTACTCACTCTCATGTCATTCCAAACCTGTAAGACCTTACTTCATCTTCAGAACACAAATTAAGATATTTTTGTCATTATGTTAATTTGTGTTCTGAAGATGAACAAAGGTCCTACAGGTTTGGAACGACATGAGGGAGAGTAATTTAATAACAGAATTTTCATTTTTGGGTGAATTAGCTCTTTAATGTACACTCTTAAAAATAAAGGTGCTTGCCGATGCCATAGAAGAACCTTTTTTGTCAAACTGATTCCATAAAGAACCTTTAACATCTGAAGAACCTTTCTGTTTAACAAAAGGTTCTTTGTGGCGAAAGAAGGTTCTTCAAATTATAAAAAGGTAAGAAGAGATGGTTCTTTAAAGATCCTTTGACTGAATGGTTCTTCTATGGCATCGCACCTTTATTTTTAAGAGTGTAAGATTCAGAGCTGATCTGAGGTGCCTACCTGAAGCTTTAGACTCTGTTGGGGGCTGTTGTTGGTTGACTGGTGTAGGCTGAATGCTTGGGGTAGTGATCTGGGCAGATGTATGGAGGCCTTGGGCTGGGATGGGCGTGGGTTGGATGCCCTGCGCTGCCATGGCAGCTGGTTGAATGTTCTGAGTGTTGATCTGGGTAATGCGGTCCACCGTCATCAACTGCATAGAGTTCAGATGAACTGCAGACGCCACTCCCACACCGGCTTGGGTGGGCATGGCTGCACTGGGCGCTTGAGCAGTTACTGTGTTCACAATACAAACAAATATTAATATTCTAAACCCACCAATATCAATCAAGTTTGCAGTGGAAGGAAATCATTCTAATTAAACACTATAGTACCTGGATAAGGGCGTATGGACGACACAGAGCTGGTGATGGGGGTGTACGTGTGGGTCAGCGGGTACGGTGCTGATGGGTAGGTGGGCAGGAAGTACTGAAACTGCACTGGGACAGACTGTCTGTAGACAACCATAAAACATCCCATTAAAAGCAGAGCAAATAGACATGTGGTATGGCATGTTTACATTTTAATTGTAAAGTAGGTGGAAAAAAGCTCATGTTCTTTAACATATTTAACAGACCGGATTTATACCTGTTGTCAGTGCGATTCTCCATGGTGATGGGGTTGGGAGAAGAGCGGTGACCAGAGATAGGAATGAGGTTGCCTCTTTCTCCTGTGTATTCGGACTGGATACGTGGTGATGTGTGCGTGATTGGCTGTGGGACCACTTTAGCTAAAACAGACGGGGCAAAACCGACAGTTAATTCCAACAATTAAAGCTGTTCACAATCATCCTGGAAAATTTGCTCATAAAAACAATGTAAACAATAGCTCTGTTGCTATGTAAAGGTATCATAGATGCACTCCCAACACAAAAGCTAAACTGTCTAAATAGTTACACTGTTAAATAAATACATTTACAATGTTTCCTGCATTTAACTATTCATTTTAGAGCAAGTCTGTTCAGTCTGCCATTAAAGTCGTTATGCCTCCAGGCAGCTATATCCAGCCATACAAGAACAGATTCTATCTGTTTGAATGGGGAAAGAATTAAGTAATACATTTCAAACCAAGAATAAAATGACAGCAGCGATCTGACGTAGAACCCGAATGTGCTGTGCCTCGTCGTAGTCGTTATTTTAGATTTCTTCGCACACAAAGAAAAATAAAAGTATTTTCTTAGCATAAAATTAAGGTTGAACCATTGATGTCACAAGAAGGGAGGGGGTGGCTCTTAATGCATTGTTTTTCCTTCTGGAGCATCAGTGAGGGTTTGAACCTTCTGTAATAGCTGCATATGAGTCCCTCAGTTGTCCTCAGTGTGAAAAGATGGATCACCACAATCATACAGTCATTGTTGGAAAGGTCAAATTTCAAGTCAAATTCAAGTACTTCAAGCACTTTAAGCACCTTGTACGAACCCTGCAAAGAATTTGTGGGATCTGAAGGACTTTTTCTGAGGATCACTAAACAAAACAACACCTGTGGATCATTCAAGTAACAACACAGTATTAAGAATCGTGTAAGAAAAGTGTACAGAAACTTTTGATCAGGGTCATTTTATAAATTTAACTATTTTTTTTTTTTTTTGGAACTATATGTAAACGATCTTATGTTAAATATCTTATTCAGGTCAGTGGTAAATACACAATCTCATGCATTCTGTATGATCTCTCTTATTTTGGTAAAATAATTAACATTTTGCAGATTCTGCAAGGTATATGTAAACTTTTGACCTCAACTGTATCTCTGGCATTACTGGATATATTTACAATATTAGACAATATACCTATACTTCTGCGCTACTAGAAATAAAGACAATCCCAGAGCAGATGAGCTAAAGGTAACTTACCCACAGGGATTGTGGATGTGGTCACTGCTGTGGCATGAGAAGAGTGGGAGGCCACTGTCATAGTGACAAGGCTGCTACTGGATATTTGAGTGTGGGGTGTTGAGCCTTTCAAAATGTGTTAAGATAACATAGGTTGTTAGTACTGTAATACATATGCAATCATAATAGTCTTTGCAATTTGCATAGATGCCTCTGAATCACTGGTGTGCAGAGTAAATTTATAACCCACCTGTTGTAGTGGGTGATGGTGCAGTATTGGTGGCCTGAATTGGAGCCACTGTTGCGGCAGCAACAGGCGTCACAGTGCTGAAAATGGGCTTCTACAAGGAAAAGAGAGGTATAACTTTGTGTTTTTCTTTTTCATATATATAATTCCAATAGGATAAGACAGAGTGATTCCAACCTGTGCAACAGAGTGAGAAAGGGCTTTCTGAGCAGCAATGGCAGGGTGGGAGGGCAGGGTGATCCGCGTAGGTGTGTCCCGTGAGGGAGGAGGGCGCTGTATACTCAGGGTCGCTTGGGGTGGGTGGATCGTCACAGCTGAACGACTAGAATCCAGAAAAACAATACTGTGCATAAAATGCTCCTCCCTAGAGTTTTTTTTTTTACTTCTAGCTGCTTAATAAACTATGGACTAGGGCTGGACAATAAATCGAACGATATTGTGAGGCGCGTTTAGTCAATGAAGCCGGTACTTTGATTAGTAGTTAATCTCCAACACGTGCGTTCCGCTCAGGTTCCGCTGGAGCGGCAATTAATACACAGAGACGTAAATCTCTGACAAGCTACGCCAAATCGCGCTCAAAATCGCATTCGATTCGCACACACACACACACACACACACACACACACACACACACACACACACACACACACACACACACACACACACACACACACAGTACTGTGCAAAAGTTTTAGGCTACTAGTATTTTCACCAACAAAAATGGTTTTAAATCAGTTATTTCTATCTATTGCTGTAGTGTGTCAGTAGGAAATATCAGTTACATTCAGTACATTTCCAAACATTCATTTCAAATACTTTGTAATAATCCAATGAGAACAACCAGTGCTCCACACAGAGATCTGATTTCATCACCATTCAGTCTGTCTGGACTGACATTAAGAAACAGAACAAACTGAGACAGACTAAATCCAGAAGAACTGTGGCAACATCTTCAAGATGCCTCAGGAAACCAGTGTTGTTTTGACAACCATCTTAGATTTAGTCTTAGTCTTATGGACTAAAATGCTTCTTAGTTTTAGTCAAATGTTAGTCACTTCTATATGTGATAGTTTTAGTCCAATTTTAGTCGACGAAAAGTCAAAAAGGCTTTAGTCTAGTTTTAGTCGACGAAAAGTCAAAAAGGTTTTAGTCTAGTTTTAGTCAAAAAAAGGGGAAAAAGTAGTCTTTTAACAAATTAATGTAGGTCAGTAAGTATTTTGCTGTTGGGTAGTGTCACTTATAAGTTCTGAAAATAGCAGATCTATAGTTCAACACAATGTGAGCTTCCGGATCGACTATTTTCACCAATAATTACAATAATGAAGGAATGTTTTAGAACATAAAAGACAAACAAGGATGGAATGCTAAAACAGCTTGCCATACTAGTATAGCAAAGAGTATTTAATGCTAAAACGGCTTGCCATAGCGTCAGATACTTTTTAAGTTTTAATTGGCATGCACAATAAGCAGAAATGTCATGCATTTTAAACGTCTGACGGACCACCCATTAACATTTTCGTCTATTCTCGTCTCGTCAACGAAAACTCACTGATGTCATGTTTTAGTCATCAACGAGCCATTTTTATCTCGTCATCGTCTCGTTATCGTCATGAAAAAAAGTGCCGTCAACGAAATGATTTCGTCATCGTTGACGAAAACAACACTGCAGGAAACCTACCTGCAAAGCTATAGTACTGTAAAAATGTTGTAAAATGAGGATGCTGTCAAAAATAATGTCATAAATAGGTTTATTTATCAATTAACCTATAGTAACTAAATTTAATCAACATCTGGTGTGACCATCCTTTGTGTTTAAAGTAGCTTTTGCCCTAGATACACTTGCAGATAGTTTTTCAGGTAGCTTTGCAGGTAGGTCACTTGAAGCATCTTGGAGTTTTTGGTTCTATTTTTTCCATTTCTTCATGTCATTCCAGCCAGACTGGATAATGATGAGATTAGATCTCTTTGTGGAGCACTGGCTGTTGTAATCTCACTGGATTAATACAATTAATGGCGAAATGAATGTTTGGAAATATAAACTGATATTTCTTACTGACAGATGGAAATAACAGATTTAAAACCATTTTTGTTGGTGAAAATACTACTGGCTTAAAACCTTTGCACAGTACTGTATATACACACACATATATAGACACACAGGGCTCTACAGTGCAAATGTTGTCACTTGCTTTATTCCTGAATGAATCAGCCATTCAAACGAATCAAATGAATGATATTATTCAGTAATTAAATCAGTGACTTGCCGCCTCCTACTGGCAGATTAAGTTTCATTTTTAAAGTATCTTTTTAGTTATTTAAATGATTTCATATTTTTGTATTCAACATTTTGTGTTTAAAACATTAATCTCAACATGAATTTAATTGCACTCATGCCACCTCTGAGCCTTATTAAACATATGAAAATACACCTACAAGCCACTTTTGTTTTTTTTCTGTATCATTTCTATATTACAAATAAATTGTTAATTGGTTGGTAACTTCTTACTCTACTTGTTCTTATTCTGTTGTTTTAATTAGAATTTTTTAAAAGCTTAAAAAATATACACATACACAAGTGCTCCTAAAAAGAAAAGTAAGCATAGAGCCCTGACACGCATACATGTATAATGTGCATAAAATGCTCCTCCCTAGAGTTATTACTTCTAGCTGCTTAATAATCTAAGGACAATAAATGGCTTACATAAACGTATGTTTACGTAACAGGTTTACAAGCTGATTAATTGATGTCTCTCCACAGTTGAAACTCTGATTAAGCGATTACACGATGCAGAGGTGAGGCCAGAAACTATAAGTGGGTGGGCCTACATAAAACTTGGTGGCAAAGTGTGAACGTATGAAAACTGCATGTGAAATTGCCAACAGAAAATACAGCACGAAATACAGCACAATACTTCCGAAGCATTGATTACCATTCATTTTAATTTCAACATGTACTAAAATTAAAATTAATACTAATTATTAAAATTAAAAGTCATATCTGTTAACATTTGTACTTGAGCTAACTAAAACAACAACGAACAGTTGTATTTTTATTACCTAACAAACAAATATAATAAATATTGTAACAGATGTATTGCGCATTGTTAATGTTAGTTAATGCATTAACTAATGTTAACGAAAGAAAGTTTATTGTAAAGCATTACCTCAGTCTGAGACAACAGGGCTTTGCAGATAATCTCATAATCAAGTATCTCTGTCAGTTTGTGTTCAAAGGACAGTAACCAGTTTGCTGTGGTGAACAGGATTTAGCACAACGTTTATGTGTTTCTTTCCACAAAGGACGCAGTGCTAAGCCTTCATTTCAATTGGGATATTCAATATATACTTTTTACAGATTTAATTAATTTTTAATTTTATTTAATTGATATTAGTTTCGATATTTTCATATTAAACTCCACAATCGCTAATTAAACGTTGTAATTTGGATGATTTCAGCCCTTCAAAAATGTTTCATTGCTGAAATTTGGGTGCACTGCTATTAAATTGTGTGTACACTACTAGTCAAAAGTTGTGTACACAAACAGTAAGACTTTTTTTTCTTAAATTCTCTTCTGCTCACCAAGCCTGCATTTATTTGATCCAAATGCAGTAATATTGTGAAATATTTTCACTATTAAAAAAGAACTGCTTTCTATTTTAATATATTTTAAAATTTAATTTATTCCTGTGATCAAAGCAAAATTTTCAAACATCGTTGCTGTGTCACATGATCCTTCTGAAATCATTCTAATATGCTCATCTGCTGTACAAGAAACATTTATTATTATTATTATTATTATTATCAACAGTTGAGTACATTTTTCAGAATTATTTGATGAATGGAAAAATCTAAAGATCAGCATTCATCTGAAATAAAAAACATTTGTAACATTATACCATTCAAAAGCTTGGATTCAGTATATTTTTATTTTATTGGGGGGGGGGGGGGATTATAAAAATTAATACTTTTATTTAGCAAGGATGCTTTAAATCGATCAAGAGTGATGATAAAGACATTTATAATGTTACAAAAGATTTCTATTTCAGATAAATGCTGTTCTTCTGAACTTTCTATTCATCAAAGAATATTAGATGATTTCTAAAGGATTATGTGACTGGATTAATGATGCTAAAAATTCAGCTTTGAAAAAACAGGAGTGCTTTATCTAAATGCGTCTTACCCGTGTACCATGTCTCCGGAGTGGGCAGCCACTGTGGTAATAACCGGAGACTGAGGTCTGGTGGCAGTCACTGGAGCCACTACTGCAGGCAGCACTGCCGTAGAGGTAGTGACTATGGGCCTAGACTGTAATGCAAACAGATTTGTATGAAATGCATCAGGATTTGTAAATCAGTCTTTGTTCAGTATAACTCACAACATGTGTGTGATGTATTAACCTGAATTGGTTGGTGGATAATGTGCTGGACTGTAGGCTGCCCCGTGGCGGAGCTCGGACAGGCTGCTGGTCTCAGAACTGTGGTTCCTTTGGAACTTGACATTACAGCCGCAGCAGCTGCTCCTGTGATGACAGAACAAAATCAGACAGTGCGTCAACATTACAACTGGCACATTACAAATGGAAACATGGTTGAAATCTGTAACTCGCCTCTGGGTAAGTGAGAGGTGAAGGGATGCTGAGGGGCAGCGGAGGAGCCGATCTGCAGCGCAGGGGCTCCGCTGCGGATGATCTGCACGTTGGTCATTAGATGATGCAGGTTACCGGTGTGACCCTTATTGTGAACAAAAAATAAAAATAAAACAAGTCACTGCAAGATCTGCTAATGAGGAAATATGACCCTCTACCAGTGGGGTGAATCCTTTAATCTATTTTTTTTTTTAGAATATATAAAATATATTATCACCTTACCCAAAAGATCTAATTTTTTCTGCTCTAACTTTCTGCTAAAAATAAATAAATAACTAAATATAATATACTACATATATATGATTAGTAACATTTTTATTTCTCCAATTTGCTTGTTTAACAAAGTGCTGATATTAAAAATACGGCATATATGTTTTTTATACATTCATTTGGAGGTTTAATGTGAAAATATACACTACCAGTCAAAAGTTTTTGAACAGTAATATTTTTTATGTTTTTAAAGAAGTCTCTTCTGCTCACCAAGCCTGCATTGGTTTGATCCAAGTACAACAAAACTGTAAAAAAGTGTTATATATATTTTTACTATTTAAAATAACTTTTTTCTATTTAAATATTTTAAAATTTATTCCAAAGTGAATTCAAAGCTGAATTTTTAGCATAATTACTCCAGTCACACGATCCTTCAGAAATCATTATATTATTCTGATTTGCTGCTCAAAAACATTTATTATTATTATTATGTTGAAAACATCTGAGTAGATTTTTTCAGGTTTCTTTGATAAATAGAAAGTACAGAAGAACAGCATTTATCTAAAAATAGAAACTTTTATAAATGTCATTATAAATGATAAAGACATTATAAATGTATTTATCATCATTTTTTTTTTTTTTTTTTTTTTTATTAAGGATTTTCAAATAATACAAACAATCAAGACAAAGACAATCAAACAAACATACAAACAAACAAACAAATCCCAAGCGCTGCAGGTTAAATAAAATGTACAAGTGTACTTAAAAAAAATAATAAAAGCAAGAAAAAAAAAGCCAAAACTCTCTTAAATAAAAATTTCAAAATTTCAAAATTTGTGTAGGAAGGATTGGAGAGGTTCCCGGAGTCTCCTGAATTTGTCCTGTTTGTGGTTGAGGTCATAAGTTAATTTCTCCAAAGGAAGAAAGGCTGACAGCTGAGAAATCCACATGGAAATAGTTGGAATCTGAGATGTAGACCATTTCAGTAATATACATTTCTTAGCTAGAAATATAAGGGTGGTAAACAGAGATTTGAGGTCCGAGTCAAAAAGGTCTTTAGGAATGTCATTCAACAAAAAAAGTGAGGGGGATAAAATAAAATGTTTCCCTATTATCACCTGGATTGCAGAGTGAACCCCTCTCCAAAATGGTTGGATGTGAACACAGGACCAAAATACATGAAAGAATGTGCCTTTACAAGTTTTACATTTAAAACAGAGGTCGGAACAACCTGGGAACATTTTATGCAGGCGAACCGGTGTAAAATAAATTCTGTGGAAAAATTTAAAATTTTGTTCATGTATGGAAATTGAGGTACATTTTGGAAAAATACCATCGCAGATCTTGGTCCAATCTTCAGAATTAAACAAAACTCCTAGGTCCCGTTCCCATAGTGGTTTCAAAGAATCATAAATTGAAGAATCAGAATAAGCTAGTAAGGCATAAAATTTTGAAATAAGTCCTTTGAATGATTTAACTGATAATATGGTTTCTTCCAGTTCCGATAATTTAAATCTGAATTTATTTTGCTTTAAAAGAGACTCTATAAAATGCCGAATTTGAAGATATTTGAAAAAGTCTCCGGAGGGAATATCAAACTCTTCTCTAATTTGTTCAAATGATCTCAAAATTTCAGAGCTAAACATTCCTGAGAAGTCAGACAAACCTTTACAACTCCAGTCCAGCAATCCAATGCTCCTAATCTGAATGGGAAAGTCTGCGTTCAAAGCCAGAGGGGAGTGGATGGATATAGTTTGGGGGATATTCAAATATTTTTTCACATCATTCCAGACCAATAATGTATTATAGACAATCACATTATCGGTAAGAGAGTTTATCTGAGTTATATTATTAATAAACCACAGGGAATCTAGTCTTCTTGGATGGCAAAATAAAGATTCAAAATCAATCCACAGAGCATCCTGCCTATTCATAACCCAGCTTGTTATCATTTTGAGTTGAGCAGCCCAATAATAAAGCTGGAAATTGGGTAAGGAGAGACCCCCAAGATCCTTTGGTTTACAAAGTTTAGAAAGACCAACTCTCTGTTGCTTATTATTCCAGATATAACGAGATATGTAAGAATTCAAAGTTTTAAAAAACGATGCAGCTAAGTAGCATGGGAGATTTTGAAAAAGATAGTTAAATCGAGGAAGTATGTTCATTTTTATGACGTTTACTCTTCCAAGAAGGGAAATTGGCAGAGCGGTCCACTTTTCTAAATCTTTTTTAACTTTTTGAACTAAAGGAGAAAAGTTTGCTTCAAATAAATTATTCAGATCAGGAGTGAGGAAAATGCCCAGATATTTAAAACCTTTCTTAGAAACCTCAAAAGGAAATTGTATCGTAGGATTATTAGAGTAATTAAAAGACATAAAAACAGACTTTTCAATGTTAACTTTGTATCCCGACACAGTGCTGAACAAAGCCAGGGAAGTCAGAACTGCAGAAGTAGAGGTCTGTAAATTTTCTAAATATAAAAGGACGTCATCTGCATACAGAGAGATGACATGCTTCTTCCCATTAATTATAATTCCAGATATATCAGGATTAGTCCTGATAGACTCTGCCAAAGGTTCAATAAATAATGTGAACAATAAGGGCGATAAGGGACATCCCTGTCTGCAACCTCTACGTACTGGAAAGCCTTCGGACATCAAACCATTTGTGTTGACGGAGGCAATAGGATCTGAATAGAGATGCTTAATAACATTAATAAAATTAGAGCTTAATCCAAATTTTTCCAAAACTAAAAACAAAAAAGGCCACTCCACACGGTCAAAAGCCTTTTCGGCGTCCAAAGATAATATCATTGATGTATTTTTCTGAGTATTAAAATAATGTATAGCATTGAGAGCTCGACGTACATTATCCGAGCCATGCCTGGATTTCACAAAGCCTGCTTGATCAGGATTTATAACCTTAGGAAGAATAGATTCCAATCTACGGGCCAAAACTTTTGCCATTATTTTATAATCTACATTAAGGAGACTAATAGGCCTATAAGAAGAACAATCTAGAGGATTTTTATCTTTTTTTAGGAGTAAACTAATTGAAGCTTGTCTCCACGATGGGGGAATTTCACCATCCCAGATATCATTGATCGCAGGCATAAATATTGGATGGATATTGGGCCAGAATTTTTTAAAAAATTCCAATGGGAAACCATCTGGACCGGGGCACTTTCCATTTGGCATGGTTTGAATTGCTGCCCAAACCTCCTCTACTGAAAATGGAGCATTTAGGTTAAAACGATCCTCCTCAGAACATGACGGTAATGTGATATTACTTAAAAAGGCAGCAATGTCTGAGTTTTTCGCTTTTGATTCAGAACTATATAGCGATTTATAGAATTCCTTAAAAGTACTATTTATGACTAAAGGGTCACTAGAAGTGACACCATTTATACTCCGTATCATATTAATTGACCTGTCATTATTTTGATTCTTTAATTGGTATGCCAGTAACCGGCTAGATTTATTGCCAAATTCATAATATTTTTGTTTAGTAAAGAGAAGAAGCTTCTGAATATGGGAGGTATGATCCATATTTAGTTTAGTTCTTGCATTCACCAGTACTTTTAAATTTGCAACTGTAGGGAATTGTTTATGTATTTGTTCCAATCTGGTCACCTCCTTTTCAAGATTTTTCCTATTACTATCTTTGGCTCTTTTAAGATGAGAAGTGTAGGAAATAAGATGACCGCGTAGAGTGGCTTTGGCTGCATCCCAAATCATGGCAGAAGACACAGGAGAATCTCTGTTGTCGAGCCAAAATTGAGACAAACTATCTGAAACAAAAGATGAAAAAGGATCACTGTTTAAAAGTGAAGTATTAAATCTCCAATTTGAAGTTCTAGGAATACTAAAAGCAGGATCAATTTGCAAACGTACTGCTGCATGATCTGATAGGACTATAGAGTCAATATGACAAGATTGAACTGCATGCAAAAATTGTTTGGGGAGAAAGAAATAGTCAAGCCTGGAATATGAATTGTGGGGGTGAGAAAAAAATGTATAATCTCTCACTTTAGGATTTAATTGACGCCATACGTCTATCAAACCGGAGTCAGAACATAAGTTATTGAGCACCTTAGATGATTTAGGGTTTGATACATTTGCAGATGAGGATTTGTCCAGGGAGGTATTCATTATACAATTAAAGTCTCCAGCTATAAAACCAAAGCCTTTACAGTGGTGAGTGAACAGTAAAATCATCTGGGTTATAAAGTTAGGGGAATCAAAATTTGGAGCATAGAGATTGAGAATTGCTATATGATGTTTGAAGATAGATCCTGTGATCATAATAAATCTCCCTTCAGGATCTGATTCTTTATGTTCTAAAATAAAAGGTAGATTTTTATTAATAAGAATGGCCACCCCTCTTTTGTTCTGTGAGTAAGAAGAAAAGTAGACTTGACCTACCCAGTCTTTCCCTAGCTTTGAGTGTTCTGCATCGGATAGTTTTGTTTCCTGAAGCAGTACTATGTCGGGTTTTTGTTTTTTCAAATGCGTTAGAATTTTTTTCCTTTTAACTACATGTCCAATCCCTTGAACATTCCAAGTGATAAGTTTAAGTGAACCTGCCATAAAAGACACGGATTAATAGCGAAGATAAAGCGATTTTGTTCGGCGAAAAGAGACAACAGAGAGTTGGCTTACAACAAACACATAAAACATCAGAGAACACCCTGCAGCGCGTACCCACCCCGACTCTGTCCCCAAACGACAGAGTAACACCCCCCATAATGAAGTCAACGAACGTAATAATCAATGCAAATCCAAACTCAATTTAGTGACCACAATAACAATTCAGTTGCTAGAGACAACGGCCAAACCAAGAGACTGAATAAAAAACATAAAAACACTTAAAGGAAAAGAGAGTCCCTTAGGAATAAAAGGAAACTACAATATACACGGGGAGCTATACTTAAGATTAATCAAACCTCTTAGTTATTACAAACTACTTTGAGTAAGGAATAAAAAAAATAAAAAAAAAAAATAAAAAGTACTTAAATGTTTATAAATACGTAGCTGAAAATGACATTAGCAATAAGGTTGGCTCCTTTAAATAGTCATTAGAAAATAAAAGATAATGGAAGGGACTCGCTGTAATTCAAGTCAATAATCCTCTTTAACAAACGAGAGTAGCAGCAAAAATACCTCAAGTAAGAGATTCCAAAAAGGCAGCAGCTGATTCAGGGGTATCAAAAAGACGAATTTGCCCATTGTGAAGGCAGCGAAGCCTCGCAGGGTAAGCAAAGCCACGATACATATTTCGACTGGCCATCAATTTCCCCACGGAATCAAACTCACGACGTTTGCGCAGGACCTCCACCGAAAGGTCAGAGTAAAACCTTAATCTGGAATCATTGTAGAGGATGTCGCGCTTCTTCAAAGCTGCCCTGAGAACCGCTTCTTTCTGAGAGTATCGGAGAAATCGCACCAGAATACTTCTTGGTGGCTTACCCGCGCCCGGGACAGGGACCAGGGCGCGATGGGCGCGCTCAATCTCCAGAGAAGGAAAGTCAGCAGGTAGGCCGACTAAGGTTGGAATGGTAGTTTGGAGAAAGTCCGCGAGTGAAGAGGAGCCTTCCGCTTTCTCCGGGAGATTGACGATCTTTAAATTCTTCCGACGCCCGCGGTTCTCCAGGTCGTCAACCTTCAGCTGTAGCATATCCACTATCTTTTGCATAGCTGATATTTGGGCTTCGTGATTGTCGCAACTATCCTCGGTAGTTGAGATCCGAGTTTCGGCTTCGTCCATCCGCTTTTCCAAATCTGTTGCCCGATTGGATAAATTGGAAAGAGAAAGCTCAACTGACGCGATAGATGTTTTAATGTCACCCAGAGCACTGTTTATAGTATTCAAGCGAGCTTCGACAGATTCATCCATGCTATTAACACGGGTTGCTACAGATTTGATTTCAATCAAAATCTGATCCATTGTAGTCGTGCAGGTGGACTCCGGGGTGTCGATTTCGGCGTGCTTATCCTCATCAGTAGAGCATGCGATCGGTCGAGTCGTCGCTTTCTTCTTCCCGGTGGACGGGCCAGACGACGAAAAAATTGGAAAATCTTTGTCACGATGAGGTTTAGGCATACTTGAGATAAAACATTAACTGATTAAATGACGTTTGCTGAAAGAAAAAATAACTTTTAACCGTGGTTTAGCAAGGAGCAAAGTCTCAGGCGTCCATCTTGCTCCGGGTCACGTGACCACCCCCTTTATCATCATTTTTAATCAATCTAAAGCATCCTTGCTTAAGAAAAGTATTCATTTATAGAATTTCTTTCCCCCCAAAAAATAAAATAAAAATTATACTGACTCAAAGCTTTTGAATGGTATAGTGTATAATGTTACAATTTTTTTTATTTCAGATAAATGCTGATCTTTGGAACTTTCTATTTATCAAAGAATACTGAAAAAAAATTTACTCAACTGATTTAAATATTGATAATAATAATTAAAAATGTTTCTTAAACAGCAAATCAGCATATTAGAATGATTTCTGAAGGATCATGAGACACTAAGACTGGAATAATGATGATGCAAATTTTGCTTTGATCATAAAAAAATTACATTTTATAATATATTCAAATAAATAGCAGTTATTTTAAATAGTAAAAATAATTCACAATATTACTGATTTTGCCGTATCTTGGATTAAATAAATGCAGGCTTGGTGAGCAGAAGAGACTTCTTTAAAAAAAAAAACATTAAAAATCTTACTGTTACTGAAAACTTTTGTCTGGTAGTGTATTTATGATTTAAAATTTTGATGTAATGCATTAATGCATAATTAAATTACGAACAATGTACATTTGACTTTTTAGAAAAGCCCTTATATGCAAGACAAACAACTTCTAATGCAGCAAAACTGATTCAAATTTGCCTCATTTAAAAGTATCACTAACCTGCTGACTACTGATGGTTGCCACAGGGATACCAGAGGCCTGTGTAGACTCCATGGTAGCTGTGATATGACCAGACACCTTAGGCGGGAGAGTGAGGTGACCTGGTGTTGACACAGGTGCTGGAGCTATTACACGGCTTGGCATAGGCGTCTTCAGAGCAGACTGGAGTAAAGAGAAGACAGATTAGGCAAACATAGACATCAATTTTTACAATTGCTTATTTGGCTTTTCAGGGAGACGACAAGAGGGATCAGCTTTGTAAACTGAAGGTACTTAGTTGTAAATATACCAGTGTACCTTTAGAGGACCCTCAGTGAAGGCTAGAGAAAGACCCTGAGGGAGGTGGGATGGTGCTGCTGAAACAGAGACAGGTGTGCCTGGCTGGATGGGGAGGTGCTGAGGGAGAGGAGGGGGCAGAGACTGGGCTGTTCCGTGGGGCGGGGGCTGAGACTGGGGTTGGGGGTAGGGTCGCACCACTACCGTCTCCTGCTTGTCATCTCTGTACGCTGTGGCTCCGCTGGACATTAGCTCACGTGGAGCATGATTAGAGTCTTCATGTCCTCCTTGAAGAAACCACATTAAGTTAGTTGACGGTAGTGTTGGGTTCGAGTCCACCTAAGTCGAGTCCAAGTCAAGTCCGAGTCTTTAACCCTTGTACGGTGTTCGGGTCTGTGGGACCCGTTTTCAGTTTTTTTCAAAAGAAAAATTAAACAATTAATTATTTTTTCAACCTGAAATTCATTGGCTTTGGCTTATTTTCTGTGAAGAACATAAATCCGAACAAATTTTCAATGACTGCATACTGTACCTCCCCCCACGCATTTACATTACATACAAGGTGTTCGGGTCCACTGGACCCAGGTCTAATAAAAGTGTTGAAAGTGTAGGTCCAGTGTTCCTAAACTCTGTCTTCATCCTTTCTGGTGATGCTGTTTACTTCCCCTCCCCTTCCTGCTCCCGCACAAAGTTGCAACATTGTTGAAAATTCAACTATCAACACTGTCTGCTCTTACATTCCCGCACATTTTATCCTCTCTCTTGCGGGAACCAAGCTTTACTTTCTCATACCCTGTCCCACCTGCAAATAAGGGGCATAATACTATAAATAAGCCTTTGCCAGTGTGGCTCCTTCTCACAACTGATCAAGATGGCCAAAAGATTATCTGCTGCAAGGGCCTTGCAATTGATTTTGGAAGAGAGAGGAGCTTTTGATGATGATGTCGAGGAAGAGGTTTCAGAATATGAGGATCACATTTCTGAAAATTCAGAGTCTGACAGTGACTTTGAAGAAGAGTATGAGGTTGAGCACCATTTAGTAACAAAACGGAAACGAGTACCCCATCAGGAGCCAGCTCCAGGACCAGAGCAAGCCCACCAGACAGCAAGTGAAGAAATATGGATTTCAAAAAATGTAAAAAAAAAAATGAGAAGCACATTAATTCATCAATGTGATCTAACAAAGGTAAAGGGGAAAAATTAACCATGTTTGCTGTTCATATGCCTTGTAATTGGGATGAATTAAACATTTGTTGAGTAATTTAACATAAAATTGTTTGATAGTGTTCATTTAGAAAGCCAAAACTCAAGCGGGTCCACCAGACCCATGAACACTGGCTGAGTAACAAAAATACGAACACCACACAAGGGTTAACCATTCGAGTCCGAGTCCAAATGGGTCGAGTCCGAGTCCAACTAAACACTACTGTTTGTCAGTATCTAACCTTGTTTTAACCTTTACAGCTAGAATAAGGCAATGTCAATTTAAATGTAACAAAAGCAAACCTCTATTGCATATTGCCATTTTGATTTCACACCATCTCATAATTAGTGTCCTGCTCAGCAAACTTAAAGTCATGTAACAGAAGTTATAGCTTATGTATTGTGACATATTTCAGAGTGAAAAAGCCTTTAGAATGTGAAAAATTATAGGGCAGGACAGAACTTGACTTTATTTGTTGTTATATAGTAAATGTATAAATTCAATTGGGTGGGTAGGAAGCTTAGTGAATGAGACCTGAGGAGCAGAGAAAGCACCTCTTATCTCTGTGGCTGTGTTTTGGGTTTTATATGACAGATGGTAAGACCTTAAACAGGGTAGATGGCATTTTAATTATTTTCTTGGATGAAAATGAGGCTGTAAGGGTTAATGACAGTTTTTAAGTAGCAGTCTATGGAAGCCATGGAATAAAAGAGTAAAAAAAGTTAATTTGATTTTATATTTAAAAATTTCACGATTCCGAGTTTATATCTCACAATTCTGATAAGAAAAGTCATTCTCCCTTTTCAGCTCAAAATTAATGAGTTTATATCCCACACTTCTGCCATTTTTTCCCTCATAACTGACAAACTCACTACCGTTGAGGTAGATTGAGTTATAAAGTCCGAAATACAACATATAAGTGACATACAAAAAACTTCTGAATTGTGAGATATAATAGTTAAATGTAATATGACGCCGTGTGCTACAGCAGGTTTACGCTGCTGTCGCTTTAAGACCAGACGCACAGATCATATATTTTGACGCATCTGTATTTCACCCAACTGTTCAAATTAACTCAAGACAAAACTGACTGCATTTGCATTAATAATCTCCAAGATGGTGCATTTTGACATTATTTTTCGTGTAAGCGTGTAGCAATAACATGCAAAACAATGCTTAATTCAGTATTCACATGGGACTGAGAGGCGCTTTCGGTGAGCCAGCTTTCGGTGTGTGTAAGCAAAGAAACCAGCTGGCTTTCAAGTACTGGCAAGACTTTTAAACACGTGTGAATACTGAATGTCACTTTCGTAATAATGCATCGAGTCAGTAAAATTTCCATCAACTGTCCCTGGACTCGGCAATAATTCCAGAGTCCGTAAAGCTAGAGTCCGAGTCAAAATGCATCCGAGTCCGTGACAAGTCTGAGTCCTCTAAAAATTGTACTCGAGACCGGACTCGAGTCCGAGTACCCCAACTCTAGTTGACGGTGTAAAATGTTTAATGAGTCTGACATAAACATATACACTACCAGTCAAAAGTTTTTGAACAGGAAGACTTTTAATGCGTTTTTTTTTTTTAAAGAAGTCTCTTCTGCTCACCAAGCCTCCATTTATTTGCTCCAAAATACAGCAAAAGCAGTAATATTGTGAAATATTTTTACTATTTGAAATAACTGTTTTCTATTTGAATACATTTTGAAATGTAATTTATTCCTGTGATCAAAGCTAAATTTTCAGAATATCTGCCACAGAAAGTCTTCAGTGTCACATGATTCTTCAGAAATCATTCTAATATGCTGATTTGCTGTTTAAGAAACATTTTTTATTATTATTATCAATATTTAAAAGTATTTTTATTTCTTTGATGAATACAAAGATCAGCATTTATTTGAAATAAAAAGCTTTTGTAACATTAAACATTAAGCTTTTTTCCAGGAAAGAAATTATAGAAGTCAATACTTTCATTTAGCAAGGATGCTTTAAATGGATCAAAGGTGATAATAAAGGTATTTATAATGTCACAAATGATGCTAAAATTCAGCTTTAAAATCACAGGAATAAATTACACTTTAAAATATATTTACATAGAAAACAGTTATTTTAAATAGTACAAATATTTCAAAATATTGAATACTATTTTTTTCTGCACTTTGGATCAAATAAATGCAGGCTTTTTTAAAACGATAAAAATCTTACTGTTCAAAAACTTTTGACTGGTTGCGTATAGAAGATAAGACTGTTTGTTTAAAATAATCTTAACCTCATCGCATTAATAAATTACATTTGAAAAATATATTAAAATAGCCAACACGTTATAAATTTTAATAATAATTCAATTTTGTAACTGTATTTTTGATCAAATAAATGCAACCTTGGTGAGCATAAGAGACTTCTTTCAAAAACACTTAAAATATCCTATCAACCCTAAATTTTGAAACAATAGTGTATAAAACTAAATATTTACTAATGAACTATTAAAGGGATATTTCACCCAAAAATAAACCCTTATGTCGTTACAGACCAGTTGTTCATCTTCGGAGCACAAATTAAGATACTTTTGATGAAATCCGAGAGCTTTTTGACCCTCCATAGACAGCAATTCAACGACATGTTCAAGGTGCAGAAAGGCAGTTAAGACATTGTTAAAATAGTCCATGTGACATCAGTGGATCAACCTTAATTTTATAAAGCTACGAGAATACTTTTTACGCATGAGTCGTGGTACTCTTGTGAACATACGTCGATGACTGACACAGAAGAGCGGAAATTGTAGAATAAAGCTGTTATTTTAGTTTTCTTTGTACATAAATGTATTATTGTAGCTTCCTAACATTAATGTTGAACCACTGATGTGACACTGACTACTTTATCGATGTTCTTACTACCTTTCTGGGCCTTCAATATGGTAGTTGCATTGCCGTCTATGCGGGGACAGAAATCTCAAAAATATCTTAATTTGTGTTCAAAAGATGAACAACGGTCATACAGGTATTTAAATGACATGAGGGTGAGTAATTAATGACAGAATTTTCATTTCTGGATGAACTAATCATTTAAACATTCAATAACATCACAGAGGTCTAGTTCTTTATATTAGCCTGTATTAGTCAATGTGTCTGAAACCTGTGTTCCTCTGACTTCCTGGAAGTCCTGTAGTGTTGCTGCCTGGTATTTGTCCTTGTCCCAGGCCAGATGGGAGTCCTGGACGTGGATACTGCTGAGAACTCATCTTCACGACCTCTCACGTTCTTTCTGAAAAAGCAGAGGGTAAAAAGGACACAGTGCAGTGTGCAATAGAGAAAATAAATGGGTTTCATTCAAACAAAGGACTACATCACATTGACTGCAGGTTATTACTAGATATCTGAAATGGTGTACTATAACATTTTATATGATATCTTCAGAAGTTTACCTTTCTTGCAGTATGTTATAACCCCAAAAACAACAACTATTAAGTTATATAAACCACTAAAACAACCCAAAGTTAAGGTATATTTCATAAATATCAAGTCGCAATGATCTTCTCGGAACAGTCGTGTGTCATCTTAGTGAAATACGTTTACTAGAGTTAGATAACATTGAGTTTAACAACAATTGCTCAGTGAACACCACCTGATAGCAAAGTAAACGTATTATTAAACGCTGTATTATTTGTGAAAGCTCCTGAATGTAACATTGACGATTGTCAGGACACCAAAACGAGCAGCTTTTGTTCTTGGATAGGCTCGTGAGTTTACTATTCATCACGTAGATTTTAAAACACATACATACAATTTAAACACACATATTAGTACATACCCATATAGTCTATCATTTATATGACAAAGAATTAGTTTTAGAAATCAAAACAGTCGCGGCTGTTAGCCCGAAGATCTTATGAGTCATTTCAACGAGAGATGTTCATTCCTCTCAGATAGACATTAACGGTCGTAATTCTGCAACTGTACGAACGTGAACGCGACGAAAACGTTATCCTAACAGCACTGCTATGTTTACAAACGCAAAATCAGACATTTACCGTAAACACGACGCCTGCACTCTCCATCCGTTTCGTATCCCGGCAAATCGACCATTGGCATCAATGAGAGCCTAGCTGCAGTAGTAAGTCACTTCCGTTGTCGGTTTTCAAAATAAAAGTCATAAATCCGGATTGCACTTCAATGCAGACTGTGAACCTGACAGGGCACTGACATGGTGTGAAAACTATGTACACACTGGCCTCATAAACTATATTGTAGTCAACATTGGAAGTGGATCAAAACCTTTCATCAAAGTTACCCTAAAACCAAAACAATACCCGTTCTTATCTTAGGACAACTTTTTTTGATCCACTATAGTCCAAATGTTGACTACTGTATGTCATCTCACAATACCTATACCCAGTGTTGGGGAAAGTTACTTTTAAAAGTAATGTAGTACAATGTTAAGTTACTCCCTAAAAAAGTAACTAATTACGTTACTTAGTTACTGTTTATGGAAAGTAATGCGTTATGCTACTTTTGCATTACTTTTTAAATCTGAGAAGGGCTCGCTTGTTTGTTTTTAATATAAAAAGATCTATTTTTGGCAAATGTAAAAGCCATTTCACACCAAAAGCCTCAGGCTTAGAGAAAAGTAAATTCACGTCTGTACAGTAGACCGCAGAAGAAAAAATGTCTACTCTTCAGCAATAAAAAAAATAAGGAAAACAAATGTTAGATTATCTGGAGTCATTTTTGCTTATAAGTATGGATGAATTAGATCCTCGAATGGTCGGCAGTAAAGACATTGGTTAATAAAATGGGATTAAATACATAAAGGATATTTGTATTATTTAACGTATTTAATTATTGCAGTTTTACGTTGAATTTCACTGTTTTTATTCATTTTGAGCAATACTGTTTCTGTTTTTGTAGTGAGTGAGATTATTTTTTGGCATGTTCACATTTATTCTAGAACTAAAGTAACATCTTACAATTTCTCTCAATATCAGAGCTTTTACTGGCGTTACTTATTTGAAAAAAAGAACTCAGATATTTTCTTGTCAATTAAAAAGTAATGTGTAACTTTACAAGTTACTTGGAAAAAGCAATACTATTACGTAACTTGTGTTACTTGTAATGTGTTACCCTGAACACTGCTTATAACGGCACCAAAACATTTTCACAGCACACTCTTTCAGTTTATGTCATAGGTTTAGATATTATTGATCCACATGGGTGATTTCAATAATTTCGTGACTTTTTGAATTTCCAGTACAAGTTAGGACATGTATATTGTTAAATTTGAGCTGAATGCAATTTTAATTGGCTGGTTACAATAAGGGACTTACTATCTTTAGATTATAAAAGCAACAATTTTACACAAGTTTATAATATTTAAGTCTATTAGGCTATTGTCAGTAATGTTTAAAATGTCGCTATAAATAACAAGATTAAGATTTTCCTTTCATCCCGAAAGCCACGTAAGTGTGGGCATGACAGTTATATAAAATTACATTTATAAACACACATACTGATATAAACTAAATGGAGAATGAGTTTAATGGTTCCACAATTTCAGCCTTCAGTGTATGGTAGCCTATATAATACAGGTTGTTACATATTCACATAAATACTGTAAATGATCCCGTTCCCCTTAATATGAATATGCTACTTATGGTACTTCATAGCAAAGAAGCAAACACAGTGAAGAGACCTACTAGAAGTTTCCAGATTGCGCCTCAAGTTATAAGGTTTTGTAATATGTTGATTTATTATGAGCATCTTCTGTATTTGCAATAGTCCTGAGGATAGTTGATAAATGTATAGGGCTTGTGAGTGTTGTAGGCATATTCCATAATCATGCACAAATCTTCCTTTGATGTAATGTACATCTGCCACAAACGTTTCACTGAAAACAATGTTTACTTTATAACCATACATTATTGGGAATCAAAAAGGGAAACTGGCAATCGACAGTGAAGAATAACATGTCAAGCAGGTATGCTTTTTAAAAAGCAATGTCATCAGACAATACGTATCTGACACAAATACATTTTCACTTGTATAATACTTCAGGTGAACAGAAGACTCTTTTTTCCAATCGCACCATTGGAATACAGACAAAACGTCCCCCTTCAATCTGTGTGCATATTCTCTCAAGTGATTGAATAATCAATAATATGACTTCAATAGATGCATTTAAAAACATTGACAAAAATCTGTACATTTTTGCAAGTCAATATTATGTAAAAAAAAGAGAAAGAAAATAATCATAAATATAGTTAATCCGATAATTACAAAGCACTGAAGTGACCAGAAAAAGTGCACAGTTACTTAAATAAACTACAAAAGAACTTCAAATGCGTAACAAATTGACTTCATGTTGCTGACCATCAAGAAACATAGAATGATGCACAAGACCTTCTCAGATCGCACATGCAGAACGGTTCTCTCCGGACAGGTTTCAAAAGGGTTTCGAATGTCAATTTCAGGCATTTTAATGTTGACAGATGTTCTTGGTCATCCAAAGACCAATGAGAGACTCACAAACAATTATAATTAAAAACATGATATTTTAAAAAGGCACTACAAAGGCAGATAGTTTTTCCCCTTTAGCTGATCTGAGGGAGCATCTATCACCAAAGCTTGAGAGTATGTACTTTATCCAACACATGGGGCTACAAAGCGATGCAGACACAAACAGTATGCCGATAAGGTTTGATCGAGTCGGGCTCTTTCCACGCCACCACGCTGTGCTGAGTGGTTGACGTGCGTGGAGCAGAAGAGTGACGGGGTAGAGAGGGGACACAGTCTTTCAGTCATCGCCCCTGCATAAAGGATCCTTTCCGCCAGTGTTACAGCTTTGGTGCAAAACCAGTCTTGAAATGTACCTACTTGTAATACGGTATCTCATCCGCGGTGCCTATGCGAGATCTTGTCCATTTCGGACAGTATTGTGCCAACAGTTTGTTTCTTAGTGCAATGCGCAGTGCTGTTATTAGATAAACCCTGAATACCGCCCCTTTATGCCTCTGGTCCTTTTGTTTTGCTTATTTGTATTACAGTATAAAGTTTTTTTGTTTGCTCGTTTTTCTTTGTTCCTGTGCATTTATGTTGCTTTCAATACCTTTCCCTCTGCCCCCAGTCAGTTTGGAGGCCTCTCTCTCTCACAATTGTGAAAATCACGGCCGAGCAGCTTCCTTGTGTCATGTGGATGTGGCTTCCAGGTAGCTCTGGAGTTTACGTACAGTTGACTCATCCAAGGAGAACAGGTCAAAGTCAAAGGTTGTATTGGTGATGTTGAAATGGCCAGTCTTCTCTATGAGGTTTACGATCTGAAAGACACAAATGTATTCATCAGCTGAAAAGCAGCAAACTCCTAAAAAAGTGATAAAAGTGTCATGAACCACATGAACCTATTGGCTACCTAAAATTAAGGCTTGTACGACATGAAGGTGAGTAAATAATGACAGAACTTTCATTTTTGCCTAAACTGACCTGTTAATTCAGTGTGTTACTTGCCATTTTCTTATAAATATTTGTAAAAAAATTAACTAGCAATGTCTTGATTGAAAATTGTTTCAAAGTAAATCCTGCACCAATTTGTGTTTTTTTGGAATAAAATAGCAACAGATGGCACCAGTAGCTTCCTGATTACTGTTTTTACTGTATTTTAAATTTCGTAGTCAATTAATTACACAAAGTTGTTTTTATTAACACTTATGAAAAGACACTTTATTACATTTTTTATACAATTTTTTTTTTTTTTTTACAAATGAATTACAACAAATGAATACACAAATAAAGACAAAAAGTTATTGTTACCTGCTGTAAAATGTTCCTCTCTCTCAAAGCCATCAGCCTGCGATGGAGGTCCACAAGCTCCTCCGTATAAGCCTACAATCAGATCACTCATTTAAAACCTCCATTGAAGTTTAATGTGCAATAAAAATATGTATTTTAGCTACTAAGGAGAATGATTCAGTTATTTACCCTTCCTACCTTGTCGTATCCCCTCTTGAGCACCTTCTCACGCGTGCAAGAATCTGGGCTCTTTTTTCCTAACATCTGACAAAGGATACAAACTATTTATTTTAAATATAAACCTGATCCACTGTAAAAAAAATAAAAAATTCTGTAAACTGTAAACAAATTTTTGGAGTATATTGTACACGAAAATACTATTTCAGTGTACTTTCTAAAAATGTCTTAAAATTCTCGTAGCTTCATAAAATTAGGCTTGAACCACAGATGTCACATTGACTGTTTATGCAGGGTCAGAAAGCTCTTGGATTTCATCAAAAATATCTTAATTTGTGTTCTGAAGATAAACAAAGGTCTTATAAGTTTGGAACGACATTAGGGTGAGTAATTAATGACAGAATTTTCATTATTTGGTATATAAACTAACCCTTTAATAAAATGTTTTTCATGCAATTTCTTTGTAATTATTTGTGAAATTTACTAGCAATTTGAGTGAAAATAGTTTTTAGGTGAATCCTGCACCAATTTATTTTCAGTGCATAAACCAGTCCAAAGTTTCATTGCAATGCAATGCCAATTTTACCTTGAGGTTTGCTGAGCTGAGTTTGGGTAGAGGTGAGGGGGCTTCCTGGCTGGGAGGACGGGACTCTTCATTGCCATCACTTTCACTGTCCATGCTTAAACTGAAAACAGGAAATTCAGTGTGCAACATGACTGCGTTATATTATTGTTTTGACATTTGCTTTTGATTTTCAGTTTCCTTTTAAATAAAACTGATTTGAAATTCAGACCAAATTGTATCAAAAAGTCTTTGGCACAAACCGTGAGTTCTGGTTGGGTGGAGTCACCTTCATGGGCGTCTCCACCTCAGAGCTGCTGTCGTCATCGGTGCCTTCAGAGCGCATATCCTCTACCATAGAACGAAGCGTCCCTGGACACAATCATCACATTCAACCAAACCCAATGACGTGACACTACGATCATACATTTCATGATTAAACTTAGTACCTTGGCCTTGCTTCTGCGATGGCTCAAAGTCAGAATCAGAGCTGGAGCTGGAGCTGGAACTAGATGGACTGGATGGAGCCGACTGCTAAATAAACAATAAACAAATCCTTGAGCTTCACTACATTCAAATCCATTCAAATCCTTGTTCTGTTGATGGAAAGACCAAAAAGGTACCTCTGATTTAGAAGTGGCTTCATCCTCAGAGTTGGATTCGTCAGAGTCTGGCTGCCTTTTCACTTCCTGCACTTCTGGTTTCATCTTCGGCCAGTGGCCTTTATCTTTAGGGGTTTTCTTCTCAGGGTACGTGGAGGGTGTTGTTGACGTAATGCGGGGAGAGTTGCTGCTGTAGCCTCCGCTCACAGGCCCCTTCATGCCCTCAGAGCCTATCCTCTTCTGTTTCTTGGTACTCAGCTTTGGAGACTCTGTGGCAGACGAGGGCCTCTTACTTGGGATACGAGTGTCCAGCTGTCCCCCTCCGCCTGTCACTGCTCCTCCACCTTTTGGAGACATGCCATCCATCTTAGACTCTCTGACTGTAAGCTTAGGCTCTTTGAAGGCTGCTTTGGGCACTGTTTTCCCCTCATCTTTTCCTCTGCCGTCTGGGGCTTTCTTTGAAAAAGAGGATGACGTTTGGTCTCGTGAAGATTTGCTACTCTCGCGGTCGCTCTCTCTGGACGTGGCCTTGCTCTCTGAATCCTTTCGTGTGCGCTCTCTGTGCTCTTTGGTTGCCTTATGGGCTTTGAGGCCTTTGCTGCTCCCACTTCCTCCATCTTTACTTGACTCCTACAATAAAGTTTAAAAAAAAATGATTTTTTGAATACATACTTAGAAGCAAACACATATCCACCCAGGACACTACTGTGGCAGTGAGCTTCCAATCTATCGACCACTCAAAACTTTGTTCATCTCTGATAGTTTACCCAAAAATGTACAATTCTGTCATCATTTACTTACTTTCATGTCATGCCAAACCACTTACTCTCTAAACATCTCTAAAACACAAATGAAGACATTTTTATATATTTTCAACTTTGACGCTTCAAAAAAATTCATAAAGACACTGTAAATAAAACACGGTCGACTGAAGCTCAAATTCGAAGTCTGCATTTTTGCGGGATCCAATGCAACTAAATTTGGCACGGGACATTTTTTAATTGCTGTGTGTGAGTGTGGGAGGGAAAATATTGATGTGTGTGTGGGAAGTGGGTGACAGAAATTACTCTTAGGACTCCAGCAAAATATAACTCTCTAAAAATAAATGAAAGGTTAATCAAATTTATATTTTTTGAAGTACAGGATGTTATTTGCCTGCTGTGTTAAAAAGAAAAAAGTTTACAGCCGAAGGATTGGATATTCTCAATGTTTTTCATTTTTGTATGTGACAGTAAGGAAAAGCACCATCCTCCTTTTGTCATGTGTGCGGAAACTGAAAAATATAGCCTATGACACAGTAGATAAAATCATACTGGAATGGGACTGAAAAATCTGCCTAGCGTTAAAATCTAACTGGATGAAAATTAATAGTTCAGGGCGGGAGCGGGAAGCGGGAAGAAATATAACCTATTTTTAGCAGAACCAGGTCAGGATGTTGCAGGAGCAGGACTGAAAAACCTCAAATGTGCTAGGTGTGACACTCAAGAACAAACCTCTTTGGTTCCCATGTGTCAAGCAACCACATTTGTGACCCTGGACCACAAAACCAGTCATAAGGGTCAGTTTTGTGAAATTGAGATTTATACATCATCTGAATGCTGAATAAATACATTTTCCATTGATGAATGGTTTGTTAATATAGGACAATATTGGCCGAGATACAACTATTTTTGAATTTGAGGGTGCAAAAAAATCTTAATATTGAGAAAATCGCCTTTAAAGTGAAGTTCTTAGCGATGCATATTACTAATCAAAAATTAAGTTTTGATATATTTACAGTAGGACATTTACAAAATATCTTCATGGAACATGATCTTAATATCCTAATGATTTTTGGCATAAAAGAAAAATCGATCACCTTGACCCATACAATGTATTGTTGGCTGTTGATACAAATATACTCGTGCTACTTAAGACTGGTTTTGTGCTCCATGGTCACATTTGATGTGCTTTATGTATGTGCACTGATCAGTGTGATTAAAATCCTAAATTAAATAGATAATTCACCCAAAATGACGTTCCAAACCCGTAAGACCTTTGTTTATCTTTAGAACACAAATTAAGATATTTTTGATCAAATCAAAGAGAGATTTCTGACCCTGTATAGACAGCAACTGAAACTGAAAAGTCATATGGCTTTAGAACAGCATAAACAAGTAAATGACAAAAGAATTTTCATTTTTTTCCTTTAAGCAAAAATATATAGGATATTAATTAAACCTTAACACTTCACATAGTTTAAATAACGTAGGTCCAGATTTACTAAACAGGACAAATTAGCGTTAAAGCGCAATTCCATAAAAGCACAGATGGGAGGGGAAAATTCTGTGTGTGATTTACTGACAACCCGCAGATTAAAGAAAACAGATGCAGCCAGATCATTTCCATAATGACCGCCTGCTTTAAGACATGTTTTTTTGGGCAGTAAATAATGGTGCAAAGACCAGTGATTTGACGAGTACAAACGTTAGTAAATCACATTGCCTTATTCATATTTATTATTATATTATCCATGCCTTTTCAGCACTATTTCTTCACAGTGCATCTTAAGTAAATCCTGACAGTACTATTTTAACTCCAAAAGATGGATTGTGCTGGCACAAGCTGTTAGTAAATCTGGCCCTTATTGACCAAAGAATGACTTTATTACCAACCTTTACTGCATGTGAGGACTTGATCTTCTTAGGGTCTGAGAAGGCAGAGAGTGGAATAGTAGGCAGCATTGGATAATCTGGACTGGGCCTTGGCATCATCTCGGCTCCCTCTGGAATAACTACAGCCTGGGACAAGAATAACACCCCAACAGTAAGAGAGACTGACAATCTGTTGAAAAGAGCTGATTATAGAGGTACAAGAAAAGCAAAGACAAACAATCCCGCTCACCCCACCGGCCTTGACCAACTTGCGTCTAAATTCGTGTGTGGGGTTGTTAAATGTGAGCTTCTCGCAGCGCAGGTGGTTGACAGGTGGGTTGCCCTCCAGGTTTAAGAAAAGATCATAATTAAAGCACACCTTTTTAGGCTCCTCCTGTGATAGAAGAGACAAGCATGTTCAGGCTTTATGAATAAAAAAACCTATGAGCATCAGTATCAAACCTGACCCTCAGTCTAGCAGTGTGTGAAACATTTACAGTAAAGTTAGGTCAAAGTAAGGTCTTTAGTAGATTACGCTACAGGAAACGAAAGACAAAATGGAAAACCCCTATAAATATTCCACTACAGATTCTGGAAAAGTAAATACACAAAATGATAATGATATGAAACAGAAGGAAGTCTTAAAGTGAAATACAAATTCACAGATTCTTACCATTTATACCCCCCTCCAAGTTCTCTAGTTCCAATAGCTTCATGTCAATTCTCTGTTAGCGTGTCTGTAAAATCTGTTAGCTCTCAGTGCAAATACTGAGTTCACCTAGTTGTGTGACCTTTACCTTTACTGAATTGCAAAACTCTCCTCTACAACATTTTTTCCAATACTGGCAACAAACTGCCTCGCACATCTAAAAAAACCGAGCACAACCACTGGGCTGAACTTCTCATACATTTTGCCTGAAATACCAGTTATTCATGTCAAAGGTGACAAAGAAATGCAGATACTGCTGTAGATATGCAATGTGCTCACCTTGTTTTTAAAATAGACTTCTATTGGCATGAGAAAACCAGCATAGCCTGACTCTTCCACTTTATATGGGGGTTCTTTACAAACTGTAAAACAAAAAAAGTTTGAAATTGTATAGTTAAACTTTAACATCTACACAAATATTAATATCTACACTGAAACTGAATATGTACTATCTATGTGTACAAACTACAATATGGTGAAGTGTGCTATTTCTGTCACTACTGACATAACGGAATTGCAAAAATAACAATTTTTTCCAAACAGGTTTCCGCAACACTCTTATAATCTTGTAGCCCCACCCCCAAATCACACCACATATCAGACCACTCAAACAAACAGCCCAGAGACATAGTGTTTACACATTTTGGAAAGTCAGCTTAAAATGGCTAACTTATAGTTGTATCTTCACATTTACCTGGGATAAGAGAAAGTAACATAAAAAAAACTGCACACTTCACCTTTAAATGCACACAAACATTTGGCTAAAATGATTAAATCACCGCAATTAGAGAATGTTTAACCAGCTTTTTTACTTTATGGCGAAGAAATAAATCACAGATATGACAAAACATGGTTTAATAGCTGATCCTTCATTTGTGAAACATACCTGAAAAAATTTAAGGGATAGTTCAGCGTTGTTTCAATGGAAATAATAGCTTAAATTAATCCTGTTTGCCATATAAAACAATCATATCTCTTTACAAGACTTGAATTAAATGACTCAGTTCTTTAGGGTTAATTTTATGACGTCTTTATAACCTTTTAGTTTGGATTACCTGGACTTTTAATAGAGGGATAGAAACCTGTCTCAAGTATAATATTCTAATTATTAATCAAAGCCTGGGTTTGGAATGATATAAGGTTGAATAAATGATTACAGAATTTGTGAAACATACACTCAGATGAAACAGGCAAGATTTCTAATGTATAATACTAATAAACTGAATGTGTTTTAAAACATAATAACCCGTTTTATTAATTTTTAAATATATATTTATAGATAATTTATTTAGTTTCATACATTTCAGCTGAATATTGCTTGTTCCACAGCTAGCCATATTTTAACCACATTCATATGTTTTAACTGTAAAAATGTATGTTTTCACCAAGAA
Source organism: Garra rufa (assembly GCF_049309525.1). Lineage (NCBI taxonomy): Eukaryota > Metazoa > Chordata > Actinopteri > Cypriniformes > Cyprinidae > Garra > Garra rufa. The sequence goes on from NC_133370.1 coordinate 30,141,431, forward strand.
CAGATTTATGCTAATTAAATGCATTTTGAAAATATTATTTAAACACAATAAATACTCTGCCGTTCCAAAGTTTGGGATCAATAAGTCTTTTAATGTTTTTTACTCATCAAAGTTAAAATAGTTAAAAGTTAAAATAAATAAAAAAGTAATATTATGAAATTTTAATGCAATTTGAAAAAGTTTTCTATTTTAATTTACTTAAAAAAAAGAAAGAATTTTCATCAGCCATTAATCCTTCAGTGTCACATGATCCTTTAGAAATCATTCTAATATGCTGGTTTATTATCAATGTTAGAAACCGATGTGCTGCTTAATATTTTTTTGGAACCTGTGATTCTGTTTTCAGGATTCTTTTATGAATAAAAAGTAAAAAAAGAAACAGCATTTATTCAAAATAAAAGTCTTTACTATCACTTTTTATCAATTTAACACATCCTTGCTGAATAAAAGTATTAATTCCTTTCAAAGAAAGAAGGAAAGAAAAAATGTACTGACCCCAAACGTTGAACGGTAGTTTATATTGTTACAAAAGATTTCTATTTTAAATAAATTCTGTTCTTTTTAACGTTTTATTCATCAAAGAATCCTGAAAACAATATCACGGGTTCCCACAAAATATTAAGCAGCACAACAGTTTCTAACATAATAATAAATAATAATAAATCAGCATATTAGAATGAATTCTGGAGGATCATGTGACACTGACAATTCAGCTTTGCATTACAGCAATAAAATATATTTTCAAGTATATTAAAATAGAGAACTTCTACTTTAAATCGCATTTCAAACTGAATCAAATAAATGCAGCTTTGATGAGCAGAGAAGACTTCTTTAAAAAACATTAAAAGTCTTACTAATCCCAAACTTTTGAATGGCAGCGTAGAGGCAAATAGTTCATAATAAGAATAGAAATCTTACCTGTTTCATTGATGTATGATCAACAAATATGCATCACATTAAGTTTATGTTAAAACTCTGTAATCCAGATAGATGGCAATTTATATGCAATCTTTAATTTAGCTCTAAGTCACTGATCTATAATAGAGACAGATATGCAGTCATATGCCAGAACTACACAAAGTATATTAGTTTGGGTAACAGATTAAACATAAAACTCAACAAAAGAAAATGAGCAAACACAAATGGTTTCTTTAATCCTGATTGAAAGGGACTTTAACCTACATGGCTGTGAGTTCTGTTTAATGTTATAGTGTTGCGAAAATTACTCAAATTAAAACCTGCCTCTCTTGGGTTTTGGGAAGCTGTCGTGAAGGTGGAAGACAACTCTCTCCACAAAGTGCTGGATGTCACACGTCTCTGGGCCCCGAACAAACACCATCCAGTCATGTGTGAAGCCCTCTGTAGTGACTTTCTTCCTTAACTGGGCTCTGTGTCCCAGCTCCAGTTTCACCTGCACAGTGCACTGAAATAAGAGGAAAGCAGCAGTCATCTGTCAGTCTTCTCTATTCTCAACATGAGTCCTACAACAGTAGTACTGTCGAAATGGAAAAAATATTGCAATACTTCATCAGTGAGTGACATGTATAACTCAAGAGTGAGACTAAAGAGGACTCTTGGCCAACTTGTCAACACCACTGTTGTATCTACAGCTTATATCTGTGAGAAATCAACCAGCTTTTGCTCTCTGACAGCTAGATACGGAAATTCACAGTTCTGTGACATTCAACATGTGTGTGATGGTTTACTGTTTACAGCTTTTCTTGGTATGGAAACAAAATGACTGATAGGCTTATATGCGTTAGCTCAGCGGTTAATATATTCTTTGCCAATGTTGACTGAGTTTGCATCCTAGCTGTGCCTAAAGCATTTTTACAGTGACTGCATAATACAAAACTACACAAACAGGGCATACAAAAATAACTAGATAAAAGTGTTTGTCAATTCACAGTTTATGCTGGCTTAAGAAAGCCTGACCAGTAGTTTTAAAAGCTTGATTTAACTATGCAGACAGACAGACAGACAGACAGACAGACAGACAAATAGACAGATAGATAGATAGATAGATAGATAGATAGATAGATAGATAGATAGATAGATAGATAGATAGATAGATAGATAGACAGACAGGTAGGTAGATAAACAGACAGACAGACAGACAGATAGATAGATAGATAGATAGATAGATAGATAGATAGATAGATAGATAGATAGATAGATAGATAGATAGATAGACAGACAGACAGACAGGTAGGTAAACAGACAGACAGACAGACAGTTAGATAGATAGATAGATAGATAGATAGATAGATAGATAGACAGACAGACAGATAGACAGACAAGTAGGTAGGTAGATATAAGCAGACAGACAGACAGATAGACAGATAGACAGATAGATAGACAGGTACCCTACCAAGAACCCTACCTAGACAGCATGTTTGATTCTGAAAGCGTTCGAACGTTCGCGCGCTCATAGTGCGCCCAAACTGCTGTCTATGTAGGCAGTTCACTAGGTTTTGAGACAGATCCGGGCTAGCTGGACAGCTAGTGAGTGCTGGAACTCAAGAGTCCATCTGTCCTATAAACCAAATGCTGAGGTTTATATAAAAAAAGGACATATTGGTTTCCATAAGCATATCTTCGTCACGACATATATTTACATAAAACACTGATGTAATTCCGCGTGTTTCCTGCTTTAAGCCTCGTAAGAAGGACTAGCTGGCTAAGTTAGCATCCTGACCATCTTCACAGAAACGTTGGCCTCGCGTCTTTCAATATAAATGCTTTAATGATAAAACCATGCATATTTCTCACTATTGCCTATCTGGCAGTGTCAGGAAAGTCTTATTACCATGTTCTCCATTGCTGCCTATGTTCCGGTTGTTTAGTCTATTTACAAAAGCGATGAAGTAGATTGAATGTGCATCCTCGCTGTTACACATCTGATGGAGTGTGAAGGGAGAAACTGAAGAGTTTGAACAAATGGCCGCGACACTGACAGTTTTTAAAATAAAAGCAGAATGGCTTTCATGTACCTGTGTGTCTTCCACATCGTTTTTCTACTTCATTTATTTGCTTATACACTATGCAAATATTTAAAGTTACTCCACCCTTTACTGTATATTTTACGGAAGTTTATTTTATGTCACTTACATACTTTTATGTAGTTCTGAAAGTATTCCTGGCTATTTATATCTATTTAATTACACATATATGTAATAAAATTATACAATTTATAAACATTGTACATAGACTTAAAGAAACACATTCCTTCACAGTAAATCATGTAAGATTTTCAAAATAAGATTAGATGAACTCACTTCACAGTTTAAACTAGAGACGGGTTTTATTTGCAGGGAGTAAACAGTACAGAAACAACTTGTCAAAACACAAAATTTATGTCTTTAATTCTGACACACAGATACTGCCTTCTGTAAAAAAGGTTAAACAAAAATGTAGGTGACACAATATTACAACATTAATGAGTTTATTCATATGCCATTCCAAATTATTTAATGAAACCTAACAAGTCATTTTGCTGAGTCAAGATGACTCATAAATGCTTACTGATGATAAGACATGCAGAACTTCATGTGTCTGAATACTGGTATTGACAGGTCCACACCAGAGATGCTTGAAGTCCACACTGTCCACACAAAGAGTTTCTCTCTCAGTAAAATGCTACTACAAAAGTTCTTTGTCAATCAGGAGATTTATCATCTCATTTCATGTTAGAGCTGTGTATAAGTTGAGTTCTCAGAGTGCAGTGAAGTCTTAGCCAGTAAAGCTGCAGTGCCAATCTCTGTATCTGTAAAACACACAGAAGGTTCAGTCTGGTGAGATAACACCCTTATATTGTGTACTTACTTTTAAAATGATAACGGTTGGAATTACACTACAGGACATAGTAGCTCAAGGTCCAGAAAGGTAGTAAGGGCATTGTTCAAATACATGCATTCATGGTACTGTCATGAACGTTTGTCAAAGACTTACATGGAAGAAAAAAAATTGTTAAATAATGTCATTATTTTTGTTTTCTTTTAAAATTACAGTGGATAGGCACATGGACTATTTTAACAATGTCTTTACTACCTTTCTGGGCCTTAAACATGATAGTTGCATTGTCATCTATGCAAGCTTAGAAAGCTCTCAGATTTGAATAAAAATGTCTTGATTTGTGTTTCAAAGATGAACAAAGTTTTACTGTGACTGCTTGTCATATTTTATTTCCATTTACTAAACTGTGATAATATGAGAAACATTAAAGGTGTCTGAATACATTTTGGTTTGACCGCATTTAAAAAAAACTAGGCGTCAGGTATTTTCTGACTTTGTAAATGGTTACAGAGGAAAAAAATGGACATTGTACACTGAACAACTGCAGATCATACATTACCAACATTTAAATTCTTCCAATAAGCAAAAACTCATGCAGAAACATATGATCATAACCCTAGAAACATTACAACTGAAAGCTCTGTGTTGTAAAATTGGATGAAAATACATTTAATATCCATTGACTGGATAGATTCATAGTCTGCTACTTAAAAAAAAAAAACAGTCTTTGCCCATCATAAACTTCAGACTGGCTCTGACTTTTGGCAACTAACACTGACTCAAGACTGATACAGTCTTGGTGCAAAAAACTGTTCGAAAGTCGAGTAGTGCATTTCAGCAAATGTCTCCAGGGATAGTTCAGCCAAAAATGAAAATTATGTCATTAATCACTCACCCTCATGTCATACCAACCCTGTAAGACCTTTGTTTATCTTTGGAACACAAATTAAGTTATTTTTGATGAAATCTGAGAGCTTTCTGATGCTCCATAGACAGCAATGCAGCTACCACATTCAAGGCCTAAAAAGGTAGTAAGGACATTGTTAAAATGCATGCGTCATCATGATACTGTCATGAACGTACATCAAAGACTAACACGGAAGAAAACAGATTGTGAATAATGTTATTTTTTTGTTTTCTTTGTGCATAAAAAGTATTCTTATAGCTTCATAAAACTACGGCTGAATCACTGATGTTACATGGACTATTTTAACAAACTCCTTAATACCTTTCTGGGACTTGAACGTGGTAGTTGCATTGCCGTCTATGAAGTGTCAGAAAGCTCTCAGATTTCATCAAAAAAATCTGCAGACTGGCTCTGACAAACTACTAACATTGACTCAAACAGACTGGAAATTGAGGCAAAAATCTGTGCAAAAGTCAAGTAGTTTATTCCAGCCTTAAAGGTGCCATAGAATGCATTGATACAATGTTTTAAATTGTTCTCTGATATCTACATAGAAGGTATATGGCATACTCTCCTTACTCTGTTTATGTGGTAAGTGAAATCTGTAACAGGCTACCGCTAGCATTAAGCTAACCATGTCCCTTCAGTGGCTCGCCTTATTTTATTAAAATGCCTTATTTGTTTTCCTTGCCTTTCTGAGTAAGTTACAGACACCAACCATCCCTGCAATTAACATCCCCTGCACAACCCGGAACATAACATTTATTCCCGTGATCTGCCATTTTCGCTATTGTCCTCGCTTTGTTTTTTTGTTTTTTTTCACAATAGCCTAGCTCCAGAACTTCTGATGATTCGGCTACGCAAATGTTGGGAGCGTAACTATTAATGATCGCGACTCCTACGCAATAGTCGCTGTTATGTTTGGATTAGCCTATTTTTCATTGGTCATTTGCAAACACTACAGTAGATTTATATAAGGAGGAGGAAACAATGGTGTTTGAGACTCATGGTATGTCATGTCCATGTACAGTTATTATTCGATATATTAACTGTTATTATTCGACTATGCTAAGGTAAATACAGTTTTCCGTTCTATGGCACCTTTAAAAGTATAGGTCACCCAAAAATGAAAATTCAAGCAAACAGTTGACAGTAGCCATTTTCCTAATACTGTAGAGGTTAATGGCCACCAGCAATTGTTTGGTTACCTACATTAGCCAAAATATATTTTGTGTTCGGCAGAAGAAAGAAATTTATATCCACCCTTTACCATTGTGGGCACAGACATTTGTACATTTTATGGGTCTGGCTTCTGGTCTCATCTGCGTCCAGCTACTTTTATCTGTACAAAACAGCTTGTTTTGCTGCTTGATATTGCAAATTGGTACCCTGGAAATCCAGAGGTCTCGCGAGAGCACAATTTCAATTGTCTCTGCAAGACACTCTGGCATCGAGCAATGCTCCACATTACTGCATTACGTAAGCAGTTCTGGGAACCAATCAAATCGGTGTTTCTGATATAGGCGGGCCAGAGGCGGGCGAGCTAAGCTGATGACGACAGCGCTCCGACGTCCGGAATCATTTAGTAAACAGATGAACACCAGTTGTTTGAAACGGCTTTGGCCGCTACAATGAACGAGTTAGACTTGGCTTTTCATATAAAAGAGGAACAGAAAACCGCGCTCGAATCGTCCCTTTGCAAGAAGGACTTTTTTTGCTGTTTTGCCGACTGGATACGGCAAGAGTTTAATCCGCTGGTAGCCAAGCATGTGGGGCTTAGTGAAAACTTACAGATTGGTCGTGGCGCTATCCAATTGCGTGCAGTGAGAGTTATCTTACCATATTCTTTTAATGTATTACCTTAATTTTGAACTAGTTTGTAGCACAAACAGTTTACAGTTTACTGCACATTGATATTCTTCTTTGTATTTGCCTATAGTGGCTAATGAACCGGAAGTCTCACCCATATGGTTACTTCTGCTTTGAAGAAAAAGGTGGATAGGTTTGGAGCAACTTGAGTTTTCATTTTTGGGCTATACTGTTAACCCAGTGAAACAAAATAAAAAGTGCATAGCATTCATTTAAAATGTTTAGAATTAAACAATGAAGTCATACCATGATCATTGTTCACTTTTCCCCCTGGGTTCTTGTGCTGGCCCTCAATGTGAGCGGTCATCTCTCCCCGGTCTGGGGTGCAGTGGCCGCACTGTAGACAACTGTACCGACCTCTTGTGTGCTCCCACAGGATGCGGCAGTTGAAGGACTGACCTGACAGATTTAATTAATGAGCGAGTCGTTAAAATCAAAACAGACTATTATATTCATGGTTATACGTTCAATGAGAATGTTAGACAGACAGAAAAACCTTCACCAGGGAAAGTATCAGATCGAGCTGGAAAAAGAACCCCAGTGATCACTGACATCGGCTCATATATACAAGAGCAATATATTATTCACACAGTTAAACCCAGTATAGACAGATGAACATGGGCACAAAGGTGTTGGAATTAGCAAGCGCTGTCAACGTCTCCACACATGGTCAATTAATATGATACAGCACCATCTCTTGCCAGAAATGACCACCTGAATTTAGCAAAAAGCTAATGGGAAAGGGGGAAAAGTGAAGGAACACCGGCCCTGAAAGCACACTCTCTGATGTTGTATTACATGTTAGTGAAGCACCCGGACATATGCGTTTAGGATCTGATGGGAGTGGACTGAGTCGTACAGCTAGATGGCACACCCAGGGAAACACTGAGCCTGGTTAGAGCAGGGGAAGGGGAGGAGGATTAGCATCTAAAGCATCATTTGAGGGAAGATCTGATTGTTCCCTCAAGCATGTGTGTGTGGATTCTCTGTGCCTCACCTGGACTTCATCTCTATTTAAACTCTGACTGCTCGGAGAGTTCCATCTGTGCAAAAGGGGCCCGGGCGGGTCTGGCAGGACAGTGCAACACGACAAAACACAGTTCACTCAAAGCGGCCATGACCAAGGCTTAGGCATTTCCCCCCCAAGTGACTTACAAATTCCCTTTCATAAGGACTCACACCTGTTGATAAGCAGGTGAGATCAGTTGAGCAAACTGGAAAATACACAGGTGAACAGGGTCTACAACGTAGGATGATTTAAGGAACACTGGGTCTCATTCAATAATTTATGTGTGGATTATTCGGATTTATGTGCACAGGAGAATGTCTCATAAAGTGAATACGCACATGAATTTGTTCTTAACCTTGTTGAATGAATTTGGATTTTACTGAATGAGCAAATGCATGCCCAAGATTAGTTTTTTTGGAAAAATTACATTTGTAAAAACTAAGATTTTTAAATGTAAAAAAAAAAAAAAAAAAAAACTCTTATGGTCACCAAAGCTGCATTTTTTAATATCAAAAATACAGTAAAAACTTTAATATTTAAAAATATAATTAGAATTTAAAATAACTGTTTTCTATTTGAATATATTTTAAAATGTAATTTATTCCTCTGATGGCAAAGCTGAATTTTCAGCATTATTGCTCCAGTCTTGAGTGTAGAAATCATTCTAATATGCTTATTTAGTGCTCAAGAAACATTTATTATTATTAGTAATGTTATATCTTGCTGCTTTATATTATCATGATACACTACCTTTTAAAAGCAATTTTTCTTTTATTTTAAATTTTTTAATTCATTATTTAAAAAACATTAACATACACAATTGTTCAAAAGCGACAGTAAAGACACTTATAATATTATAAAAGATTAAAATACAAAATAAACACTGTTCTTTTTAATTCCAATGAATCATTTAAAGAATCTATCACAAAACATATTTTGTTTTCCACAAAAATATCATGCAGCAAAAGCAGTTTTCAACATTAACGATAATAATGTTTCCTGAGCAGCAAATCAGCATTTAAGAATGATTTCTAAAGGATCATGTGACACTGAAGAGTGGAGTAATGGTGCTAAAAATTCAGCTTTACCATCACAAAAATAAATTACATTTTAAAATACACATTTAAAAAAAAAACTCAGCAAGCCTACATTTATTTGATCCGAAGTACAGCAAAAACACTCAAATTTTGAAATATTTGTACTATTTAAAATAACTTTTAAATTTTAAAATGTACTTTATTCCTGTGGTTTTGAATTTTAGAATCATTACTCCAGTCACATGATCATTCAGAAATCATTCTAATGTTCAAAAGAACAGAATATCTTGTAATTCAGATTTTTCTTGCAATTTCGAGTTTATATCTTGCATTTTTTTCCCTCTCACAATGAGTTTAAAGAATTAAAAAACTTTTAAAAATGGACTGTTCAAAAACTTTTGAATGGTAGTGTAAATACAGCCTTGGAGGACAAAAGAAACTTCTTTCATAACATTTTTTTTATTTATTTTTGTCATTAATTACTCTAAAATCTTGACCAGTAGTGTATCTATTTTTAAAATATCATCTTCTTCTTTTTAGACATTTTTTCAATAAATTTAGAATTTAAAAGTCTCTATATGAAAATTATTAATGTATCATGATCAGATTTCATGCATAAATTCATGCCCACACACAGTTAGTGAATGAGACCCATTGTGAGCAATGACACTTTCTTTAAGTCAGCTTTCCTCACTCACAGAGGAAAGCTTTATAAGATCCATTCACCTTGGTTCTTCCTCCAGACTGCGTTTGATCCCGGCGGTGATGGGAGGGGTGGTGAAGCGGTCAGACTGGGAGGACCAGACCTAGGAGACCTCTGCTGCTGCTGTAGGCCTTGATCTGACTGGAAGACTGGGCTAACAGGAGACAGAGTGGGTGGAAAGGAGTTGTAGGGAGATTCTGGTTGGCCAGGAAGATTTTGGCTTAAGGCAGGATTTAGAGTGGCAAGGGGCAGAGTTGCAGGCCCTGCAGGTGTGAGGTTAGCAAACCCATTGTTTTCTGGGGAGCGCTGGGTTACTGGCATGTTTGCCGGTGTTGGATTTGGGGGCAAAGAGGGCATAGATGGCATAGACTCCATCTCCTCAGGTGCATTTGAGGCTAAGAGGGGTCCAGATGATTCCATGTCACCAGAAGTGGGCGGAACATTGGTGGGATCTGCGTCAGGTGCTGTTCCAGTCTCGATCTTTGCAGCCTTGTTCTTAGCAACTTTAGCACAGGTCTGCAGGTGTTTAAGAAGGGTACGGTAAGAACGCAGTTTGGCCCTGCAGCTCTCGCACCTGAAAGACATAAAAATTATGATAATGAAGAAGCATAAATCTGAAACAAATATGTGACCCTGGACCACAAAACCAGTCTTAAGTCGCTGGGGTATATTTGTAGCAATAGCCAAAAATACATTGTATGGGTCAAAATTATTGATTTTTCTTTTATGTCAAAAATCATTAGGAAATTAAATAAAGATCATGTTACATTAATATTTTTTGTAAAATTCCTACTGTAAACCTATCCAAATGTAATTTTTGATAATAATATGCATTGTTAAGAACTTAATTTGGACAACTTTAAAGGTGATTTTCTCAGTATTTTGATTTTTTTGCACCCTCAGATTCCAGATTTTCAAATAGATGTATCTCGGCCAAATATTGTCCTATCCTAACAAACCATACATCAATAGAAAGCTTATTTATTGAGCTTTCATATGATATATATATCTCAGTTTTGTAAAATTTAACCTTATGACTGGTTTTGTGGTCCAGGGTCGGATATTAGAGGAGAACAGAAGTGCTAGTAAAGTTAAAGAAATGTGTTTACCCTCAAATAATTCTTTTTTTTAACATTTTTTCTGTCAAAATAAATTGTGCGCACTTCATGGTAGTATTTATAAAAACCCATACTACCGGATCTTTTAAAATGCCAGCCAGAGCTGCTTTAACATGCAGTCTGTCAGAGGTGTTAAAGTACCAAATAGGTAACATGTAAAAATAATAATGCAAATTAAAATATTATTTTTCACTTGCTGAAATTGTCAGATGATTTTTTATAAAAATCGTTTAAACGATTCCGGCAATTACACACATATGAAGTCCAACTCCTAAAGAAACAAAAAAAATATTTTCTCAGAATTGCAAATTTAAATCTCACAATTCTCACATAATAACTTGCAATTCAGCGTTAAAGTCAGAATTGTGAGATATAAATGTACAATTCAGAGAAAAAAAGTCAGAATTGTGAGTTTATATCTCACAATTAAGATTTTTTCCTTGCAATTTCGAGTTTATATTGTGCAATTCTATGTTGTTTCTCGCAAGTTTATATCTCACAATTCGGAGGTTTTTTTGTTTTGTTTTTTACAATTTAGTGTTTATATCTCAAAAAGTCAGAATATTGAGTTTATATCTTGCACTTCTGAGTTTTTTCCTTGTAATTTTGAGTTTACATCTTGCATTTTTTATTTTTTCTCTCTTGCAACTTTGAGTTTATACCTCACAATTCTAAGAAAAAAAAATCTGAATTTTGAGTTTTTATCTCACAATTGATTTCTTGCAATTTCTAGTTTACATCTTACAATTCTGAATTTTTATAGCAATTTTGAGTTTGTATCTGGCAATTAAAAAAAAAGTCAGAATTGTGAGTTTATATCTTGCAATTCAGATTTTTTTTCTCTCTCTATTTCAAATTCATATCTCATAATGCAGATTTTTTTTCCTTAAATTTCGAGTTTATATCTCGCAATTCTGAGTTTTTCTTGCAATTTTGAATTTATATCTTGTAATTCAGATTTTTTTTCCTTGAAATTTCGGGTTCATATTTTGCAATTCTAAATTTTTTGTTGCAGTTTTGAGATTATATCTCATAATTCTAAGGAAAAAGTCATAATTGTAAGTTTATATCTTGCAATTAAGATTTTTTTCTCTCAATTTCAAGTTTTCTTGCAATTTCAAGTTTGTATATGGCAATTTTTTCTTTCTCACTGTTTCAAGTTTACATGTTACAATTCTGAGTTTTTCTTTGTCACAATTTCAAGTTTATATCTCAATTCTAAGAAAAAAGTCAGAATTGTGAGTTTATTTCTCGCAATTCTTTGCTTGCAATTTCTTGTGATTCTGAGCTTTTTCTTTAATATTTCGAGTTTATATCTTGCAATTCTACCTTTTTTCTTGCAGATTTGACTTTTTATCTTGCAATTCAGATTTTTCTTGCAATTTCAAGTTTGTATCGGGCAATTCTAAGCTTTTTCTCACAATTTTGAGATTATATCTCACAATTCTAAGGAAAAAGTCAGAATTGTAAGTTTATCTTGCAATTAAGATTTTTTTTTCTTTCAATTTCAAGTTTTTCTTGCAATTTCAAGTTTGCATATGGCAATTCAGACTATTTCTCACAGTTTTGAGTTTATATCTCACAATTCTGAGTTTCCTTCTAGCAAATTCGGGTTTATATCTTGCAACTTAAGCAAGATATATCTTGCTATATCTTCAAACTAAGTTTTTTCTCTAAGTTTTGAGTTTATATATCACTATTCTAAGAAAAAAAAGGCAGAATTGTGAGTTTATATTTTGCAAGTCAGATTTTCTCTCGCAATTTTCGAGTTTACATCTCACAATTAATAGATTACTTTCTAGCAATTTCAAGTTTATATCTCACAATTCTTATTTTTCTTTGCAGTTTCAAGTTTACATCTCACAATTCTGAGTTTTTCTTTGTCACAATCAGAAGTATGAGTTTGTATCATGCAATTCTGAGAAAAAAAATCTGAATTATGAGATATAAACTTTATTTAATTGTTTATTCAGTGGTGGAAACAGGCATTCATAGGTTCCAAATAAAAGTAATTAAACTAAAAGCAAAACTATAGGAACTCACAGGAAAAAATAATTTGGCTTGTGGTGTTGCCTCATATGTTCCATCAGCTGCTGCATGTTGTTGAATGAACCATCACATCCTATATGAGAGCACAGGAACGTTTTCCCTGAAGAATAAAGGACAGTGCATTAGACACCAAATTATTGATAATTTATTAAATGTTTTCAAACAGCATTTTATTCATCAAATGCACTAGTACTAATAAAAAGAAAACCCAGCATGTTGATGTTATACCTGGAAGAGACTGGGCATTGATCTTTTGATGGTCCTGAAGATGACTATTCAGTGCTTCTGGGCTATTGTAGGTCCTCTTGCACCCAAAAAACGAGCAGGACATTTGACAGCCTGGTGGAACATTGCATACTTACACTGGGCTTTTAATATGCATAATCACTGAAACAGAAAAAATTTAAGCATACTACTGATAGTAACATACCCTCCATGGCGATTGCTTATAGTTGAGGTAGCGGGATGGTTCCTGTTCCAGTCAGACCTGAATTCTAGAATAACAAATGCCCTAATTTAGGATATCGGATAGGATATAGTTTAGTAATGCTCATGCACAAGAATGACAGTTAGTGGGTGTGCAAAGAGGAACAGCACAGTAGACGTAAAAGCAGTTAGTAGAATAACATGCACTTGATCAATTTAGTGTTCAAACAATAAACAATCCATTGACGTTACTGATAAAACTAACAGAACATCTCACCAACGTAAACAATCAGAGACGTGCGCAGACAGCCAGCAGACAAGCGAGCTAGCAGACAACAACAAAACATCACATTATCTGCTTACAGTACTTGTGTTCATGAGCAATTATTTATAGTGCACTTAATATGACACTTACTTCGAATGGATCCCTCCAAGTTTTCAAAGCTTCTTTTTAAAAACGGATATTAATTAAAATAAAAGCGGTTATCTGGCTACGTCGTATTTCCACCCTGTCTACGTGCGTTACGTTCATCATTAAATATCGCGAGAACACACGTTCCCGTTTTTCAGTTCGTCTTGTTCAGAGCCACAGAGAGTATAATGGCTCTGGTCTTGTTGACTGATAACAACATTTAAGATTATTCAAAATTCCACGTAGCACAGTTACTGATTTGAAAAGCTTTTGTTTTAACAAATAAATAAATAAATAAATAAATAAACAGATTTTAGTTTGGGGTGATGGGGTGATTTGTTATTCACACGACATAGCGAAATTTTACAATTGTTGACACAGCCTGTAGACATGACACATACCTTTTGATTAAAGCAACACTAAGTAACTTTTTTTTTACCTTAAAATAATGTTTCCGAACTCATGTCAGTGGTTCATCAACTCATAACAGGGAGAAACGGCACTCTCGTATTCGCTTTGCGACCCTCTATCAGCCATAACAGCACTATGTAAGTTTGGGTCGTCGGGTCGCGGTTTTGTAGTTCAAATGATACTACAAATGCGACTTGGTTTACGGCAGGCATACTCTACCTTGTCACTGGACATCGTTATTTCCAAAGCCGGTCCTGGATAGCCTTTCAAACAAATAACGTGCATGTGACATGACGGTAGGCTAAATTATTTACGACAGCGGTAATGGACAATTCCGCTTCTAACCTGTAGAGGGAACGTTGAGGGAAAAGTTACTTAGTGTTGCTTTAAAGTTGTTTTTATTTATTTATTATTATTTATTTATTTTTTACTGAAATTTAACTTCTAATATTTATAATATTAAGGTCTGCCAACGTAGGACTTTTGTTTGGGGTTGTTTTGTTAAATAAATAAATAAATAAATAAACAAACTTTTAGGAGAGTTTTGTCTGATGTTTGGACATGAATAGTAGTTAATGATGACTGGTCAGTAGCGGTAAACAAAAAATGGTTTGATGCGAAAATTAAAATAATTTTCTTTTAATCGTTTAGTGTGCATGTTTTAATACACCGAAATGACCAGCAGATGGCTGCAGTTAGCCATCATCCTGCCTGCTCACTACAGACCAGTGGTTCTACACATGAAATTAAGTTAAATTAAGTTGGAGGCCCTAATGAAATAATATAACAATAAAAATTAGATGTATATTTAATTTATGAGTTAAACACAGCTTGAAACGCCTAAAATAGCTGGTCCTAACAATATTTACATCAACTTTATATGAAAGTAAACAATAACACCTTTCTACTTAAGAGAGTCCCAGTCATCCACTTTTAACTAAATGATGGGTAATTCAGACTAGTCAGGTTGATTCAGTCATATGAAATTACTACATAAAATTAATAAACTGAGATATAGGGTTAACGTTACCGGAAAAAAATTCAACATGTATACAGTTTTTAATGTAAGTGAACTACTCTGGCTGTAATGATGCAGAAAATATTATACAAGAATATATTCCTTTGGTTCCTGAAAAGTGAACACCAAAATATAAAAATATATATATTATGGGAAAAGTATTTGTATATTTTAAAATAAAATAACCTGTGAAGTTTCAGTTTGGAGAAACTAGTAGTTTTAAAATGATAACATTTCAGGATATTTAGTATGTATTTAAAATATTATTAAAAAATAATAATAAAAGTAACTTTGATCACAAGGTTACCAGACTAGGTTTGTAGCCTCATGTGATGCAAAAATGTTAAATATATACACTACCAGTCAAAAGTTTTCTAAGATTTCTAATGTTTTTAAAGAAGTCTTTTCTGCTCAGAAAGCCGGCAATTTATTTGATCCAAAGTGGAGCAAAAATCTTTTTATTTTTTTTAAATATATTTTTATTATTTAAAATAAATGGTTTCTATTTGAATACATTTTAAAATGTAATTTATTCCTGTGATCAAAGCTGAATTTTCAGCATCATTACTCCGGTCTTCAGTGTCACATGATCCTTCAGAAATCATTCTAATATGCTGATTTGCTGTTCAATAAACGTTTTTTTTTTTAAATAATTATTGTTATCAATATTTGAGTACATTTTTTTCAGAATTCTTTGATGAGTAGAACGATCCAAAGATCAGCATTTATCTGAAATAAAACTTTTGTAACATTATGCACTATACCATTCAAAAGCTTAAAGTCTTTTATTTTTGGAAAAGAAATTATAGAAATGAATAATTTTATATAGCAAGGATGCTTTACATTGATCAAAGATGATGATGAAGACATTTATAATGTCACAAAAGATTTATATTTTACATAAATGCTGTTTTCCTGAACTTTCTATTCATCAAAGAAACCTACTCAGCTGTTTTCAACATAATAATAATAATTAATGTTCATTAAGCAGCAATTAGTAATGATGCTAAAAAAATTAGCTTTAAAATCAAAGGAATAAATTACATTTTAAAGTATATTCAACTAGAAAACAATTATTTTAAATAGCAAAAATATTTAAAAATGTACTGTCTTTGCTGTACTTGGGATCAAATAAATGCAGGCTTGGTGAGCAGAAGAGACTTTCTTTAAAAAACATTAAAAATCTTAATTAATAAACTTTTGACTGGTAGTGTATTTTATATATTGAATATGTATAATAATAAATGTTTCCTAATGCGTGTTCGTTTTAAAACCTTATTAGTTTCTTCACTGCCCAGTAGATGGAGCAATGTGTAACTAAAGCGCCTGTCCAGTTTTAATTCTGAATAGATGACGTTAGTGAACGGGATGTCCCGCCCCCGCAAAGAAATGTCCAATAGTGTTCTGAATTTTTAATTCTGACACTTCAAGCAATCATTTTTATTGGATGTGGAATGGAGAGTGGGCGGAGTGCGAAATACGACCTTATATATGCGTTGTGCTCTCAATTACAGTGTACAATTGACAAACACAGAGTAGCAACCTATTACACGGTGGGTTGGAGTAACGGCGTGAACGCTGGCGCCTCACGGCTAGTAACGGGGTAAGATGAATCCGTTTAAAATAATTTTTGTTACTCTTTTTGTGGAAGAAGAAGAAAAAACCCTTCTAATCTTTCTGACTGCAACCACATGTATCCCAGAGATAGGTTACTCGGTCATCTTGATTAAAAATAGCCACTGACAGCTTGTAAACTAAGGTTTAACAGATTGTTAACTACTTGCATAAGACTTGTCAGTTGCTGTAGTTCTATTTAATAATACGTTATTTCATGTTTGTTGTTTGTTAAATTTTCTTACTTTGTTGACTCTTGCAATGTAAAAATGTTTGTAACGTTACATAAACTTTTCTCTTTGTCTCTTAGACTAGCTGGAAGATCATCTGTTAAAAGCCATGTTGATGTTGTTTCTGTCTCTGTTTAAACAGGAGTCATCTGTTGCACGACCACCTTGAGGTGATCAGATCAGAGGTGATCAGTATTTGACTGAAAGGAGCCACAACACTGTGATTAAAGCACTGAGCTGCACATTATTATCTGGCAATTGGTAAACAAAATGGTGCAAAACAAAATCACAGCGGTCACAGGATTCCATCGCTCCTACAAGGTTGGTAACTACTTCTTATTTCCCAGAAATGGTTTTATTCTCTGAAAGAGTGTGAAATGCCAGACTTTAATTTGTGACCCTTCCTGTTCCCAGGGGCAAAATCCTTTCAAGACTGATGAATTCATAGATTCGCAAGCCTTCAAGTTAGACCGCTCGCCAAGGCCTGGTACAGCTCTTTTGCTATTGCCACTTTTTCATTAATATTGAGTGTTATTATCAGTCTTTGAGGTTGACGCAAAGCCTGGTGAGATACACACTGAGGAGATATTGCTTATCTCTCATGCTTTGTTAGGCAAGGTTCATAGCAGATTAGAGTGATGGTCTTGGCACACATTGTTCTTCTTAACTGTTTTTTGTTGTTGTTGTGTTTTATTTGAAGACATGCCATCCAGCCAGCCCATCGACATCCCTGATGCCAAGAAGAGAAATAAGAAGAAAAAAAGATGCAGAGCCAGTGACAGTTTCTCCGGACGTTTTGAAGGCAAGCCCTTTTATTTGTCTATTGTAAATGTTTAAAGGAGTAGTTCACTTTCAGAACAAGAATTTACAGATAATGTACTCACCCCCTTGTCATCCAAGATGTTCATGTCTGTCTTTTTTCACTTGTGAAGAAATTGTGTTTTTTGATTTCTCTCCATATAATGGACTACTATGGTGCCCCGAGTTTGAACTTCCAAAACGCAGCTTTAAAGGGCTCTAAACGATCACAGCTGAGGAAGAAGGGTCTTATCTAGTGAAATGATGGGTTATTTTCTAAAAACATTTACAACTTATGTACTTTTTAATCTCAAATGCTTGTCTTGCTGAGCTAGACAAGATGAGCATTTGAGGTTTAAATGTATATAAACTGTAACTTTCTTTTAGAAAATAACCCATCATTTTGCTAGATAAGACCCTTTTTCCTGGGCTGTGATCGTTTAGAGCCCTTTAAAGCTGCGTTTTGGAAGTTCAAACTTGGGGCACCATAGTAGTCCATTATATGGAGAGAAATCCTGAAATGTTTTACTCAAATTTCCTAACGACTGAAGAAAGAAAGACATGAACATCTTGGATGACAAGGGGTTGAGTACATTATCTATACATTTTTGTTCTGAAAGTGAACTACTCTTTTAAGCCTAGAGTAGCTTATGTGTCTGTTGAGGGCAAATATTCATGTTTTTTTCTTTTTACAGATGTTTACAAACTCCAAAATGAGATTCTTGGAGAAGGGGCTTATGCTGTTGTTCAGACCTGCATCAATCTGATCACCAATAAAGAATATGCAGTAAAGGCAAGTATCAGCGCCCACTTTTAGTTAAAGCAGCACATTGCCAAACAAACTGTTGTCAGTACTCATACACCTATCAAATAATCAGTTTCTTATCTATGTCCAGGTTAAACTCCAGTTGCAGTAGCAAAATATGCTCTTAGGCCATACTATCCTTACATGATGATTAATAATATATTTTGATGCCACAATCCAAACCATAGCCAAATTGGAGCTTACGTGTAATTCCTGTAATTGTTTTAATATGAGCAGTTAGCCATGTGATTTGATCGGATCTTTTGATGTCACTCATGATGCTTTTCAAGCAAGTTTAATATCACAGCATAGTTTTTTAAAATGAGTGATTCATAGAGAATGTGCTTCAACCAATGAGAGAATAAAAGGCCTAAAGAAGTTAGCAAATTAAAAAAAGCTTCTTTTAAGCCATATTTAAAAAAATCATCTGCCTCATTCTATTTATTAAAACAAACGAGTGTTGAACCCTTTTAACCAAAGTAAAAAAAATACGCTATTTTGTCATGCTATAATATTCTGATACATAGAGAAATTTGAGTATATGTGACCCTAGACACAAAACCGTAGGGTCCATTTTTTGAAATTGAGATTTACACATCATTTGAAAGCTGAATAAATAAGCCTTCCTTTGATGTATAGTTTGTTGGGATGGGAATATTTGTCCAGAATACAACTATTAGAAAATCTAGAATCTGAAGAAAATTGCCTTTTAAAGTTGTCCGAATTAAGTTCTTAGCAATGCATATTACTAATCAAAAATTAAGTTTTGATACATTTACAGTAGGAAATTTACAAAATATCTTCATGAAACATGATCTTTACTTAATATCCTAAGGATTTTTGGCATAAAAGAAAAATGTATCATTTTGACCCATACAATGTTTTAGACCATTGCTACAAATATACCTGTGCTACTTATGATCAGGGTCACGTATTATAAAATATACTAAAATGTAATGCAGTTAGTACTGTCAAATTGATTAATTGTGATTTAATCGTGTCCCAAGTTACGATTAATCGATTTGTCAGCACTAAATACAATATTATGCGTTTTAATAGTATTATAGGAATTATATTTACAATTTATTTCTTCAGTTGACCCAACAAAATGTGACTGATTAATATAAATATTATGCAATCTGAACAGCAGAAGGGGAACAGATTTAAAGAGTGGATTCTATTGCAAAACTCTATTACAAATCTGTCTTTCATCTTCAGGTGGAAATTGTTAGTATGTTCTCATAAATCATGTTAGAGTATCAATGATGTTTGTAAGTGACTGCTCCCAGTGCTTGACTCTAGGAGTATGAATTGAAGGAAGCATACTTGGCTCTTACTTATGTGTCCTGCCTTCAACGTAGAGTGTTACATAAGATTAAAAGAGGGTTATTCTGGGACAGATGGCTCTTTATCAGTGTTTCAGCCCTCATCTGGAAATACCAGACAGTAGCTTTGATTCATGATCATTTGATTGGTGTTCTTATAAGCTGTTTTTGTGATGTGGTGTTGTGTTATGTGTACTTCTCTCTGGAACAATAGCCTTCCAGCTACTGTGCTGCTGCAGCTGTGGAACAAAAATATAAATGACCACAATGCCTGCTCAGTGGAGAAACTTCCTCTTTTCAGTTGTTGATATTGTGAAACAGGACATGTAATCTTTGAAACAGCAGTGTGGCGTCTCTTGCTACATCTGTTGACCTCTAGTAGATGGAAATGTAATATATAAAGGAAGCTATAGGTGCTAAATGAAGCATGTGCAAGATGTTCATGTGGGATTTCATTGCAAATGTTCCTTAACTTCCCAAAGGGAATGCAAAATTGAAAACCACAGGTTTTCCACATTGCTGATGTCATGGAATATTGTCAGATTCCAGGAGTCTTGAGCCGGTGCTATTCTTGAACCTGGAGAATGTTTAATTATTTTGTAATTTGCGTCTTTTGGGATACTTTGGGATACCGTGGCATAAATGCTCTTCTACACATTAAACTCAATAGACACTGAATGAATTACGTGGAATAATAGTCTAATGCCAAGGTAAATGGATTTTATTAGGTACAGTCAAAGGGACAGATGGCAGATAAATCAGCACATGGGTTGAATTAAGGAGGACAATTCATTCTGTAAACCTGAGCCCTTCAGAAACTTGCATAACTCCCTAAACTTTTGTACAGTATTTTTTATTTTATTTTTTTTTTGCTGGTTTATTTTGAAAAATTAACAATTTTATTCAGCAAGGGTGCATTAAATTGATTAAAAGCAGTGAAGACATTTTTAATTTACGAAGTATTTGTTAAAAATAAATGTACTAAAAATTGTGTTTCCACCAAGATATTAAGGAGCACAACTGTTTTCAGCATTGATGAGAAATGTTTCTTGAGCAGCAAATCGGCATATTTGATTTCTGAAGGATAATGGGACTGGGGTAATGGCTGCTGCAATTTCAGCACTCCAATTAAAGAAATGAATCGCTTTTTTTAAATATTAAAATGGAAAACAGTTATTTGAAAATTGTAATATATCAAATATGACTATATAATATAATATATAATATGACTATTACTTAGGGAAGCCAATTTCTGCCACCTGAATGAAAAATAAAGGGTAATTGCAACTTTATCTCGCAATTCTGACTTTATTTTATTTTTTTTTTAACTTGTGAGATTTTAAACTAAGTCCTGAGAAAATAAATTAGAATTGCATGATATAAAGTCACAAATCTTGCGAATGCGGGTTTATCTCGCCATTCTGACTTTTTTTTTTTTTCTTTTTTTCCTGCAATTGCAAGTTATAAAGTCCAATTTTGAGGGGGTAAAAAAAGACTGTTCTCAGACTTGTGAGTTTATGTCTTACAATTCTGACTTAACTTGCAATTGCATGTTATAAAATCACAAATGTGAGAGAAAGTTGCAATTCTGAGGAAAAAAAAGTTAGAATTGAGTATCTCATAATTGTAACTTTTTAGAATTGCGTGAAAATTTCTTGCAGTTCTGACTCTTTCTTGCAATTTTGCAATTGTGTGGTTTTTTTTTTTTTTTTTTTTTTTTTTTTTTTGAAAGTTATACAGTCAGAATTGAGAGTCTGAAAAATAAAGTCCCAATTGCGCATTATGTCAGAATTGTGATCTATAAACTTAATTCTGAGAACATGTCAGTTTTTTTTTTTTTTCCCCATCAAAATTGGACTTTTTTTTTATTTGACAAGTTTATTTGTTTATATCCCACAATTATGACATGATTTCTCAGAATTGCGAGTTATCTTGCAATTTCGGACTTTTTTTTTTCTTCTCGCAATTGTTTATATCGTCTAGTTCTGAGACAAAAAGACAGAATTGTGACTTTTATATCTTGCAATTCTGACTTGACGTAATTGCAAGTTTATATCACACGAGGTTTCTTTTTAAAAATATAAAAACTCTTACAGACCCCAAGCTTTTTAACAGTAGTGTAAAATTCAATAGACACATTCTGCTTTTTAAATTCTATTCAAGTTCACTACTGTACCCCGATTCCCCAGTTGTTGATGGCTGTGCACCCAGTAAACAAAACCAGAAAACTAGGGATGCACCGATCCGTATCGGCCGATCACTTGTGCGTTTTGTCAGTAAAGCCGGTTCTGTAATCAGCGGTAAATGCCATCAGGTGCGTGATTTCACGTTGAGCCGTATACACTACACACAGCCGTTGTTCACTGACGAGCTGCGCACATTCACACTGATAATGAACATTGATTTGCGCAGCTCGTCGGTAAACAACGGCTGTGTGTAGTGTATATACGGCTCAACGTGAAATCACGCACCTGATGGCATTTACCACTGATTACAGAACCGGCTTTACTGACAAAACGCGCAAGCATGATCGGCCGATACGTATCGGTGCATCCCTACAGAAAACTGTTGCCATATTTGGTTCTACTGGAGTTTTCATTGTCATTTATTCGTCCCCCTCTTTTGGTGTGAGGAACCTGCCACTACTTTGTATTTCTCACAAGGTCTGGACACCCTGTATGTTGTGAAACCTGATTGTCTGTCTAGTCCACCAGCTTGTAAAGCCTGATGACCATGTGATGACCTGCTGAATCAGTGGTCTGAGATGTTCTTTTGTAGCCAGTCAGAAGTGTGTCATCTGTGTGCTTGCTAATCTCCCACACACGCCAGGTGTGGGTGATCCACAAAGGGACTCGCAGATCTGTCAACTCGAGCTGAATACTAAGATGATGTGGACATGTCTGAGAGTTTTGCATAATTGTTTACTTTAAGGGCTGTCGCCAGGTAGCAGAAGAGCCCGTCAAAACAAACTCAGTTCTGCAATTCAAGGTCAGAACACAATGTGGCCTTCCTAGGGCTTGTCTTAGGTCATTAATATTATGTTTCAATGTTATACAGATAATTGAGAAGAGGCCGGGCCACAGTCGGAGCCGTGTTTTCAGGGAGGTGGAAATGCTCTACCAGTGCCAAGGCCACAGGTATGGGAATCGTTGTGTGGTATTTATTGGTCTGTTCAAAACTCCTCTAAGGCAAATTTGCATGTAACAGCCAACAGAAATCCCAAAGTGGGTTGTGACAAAAAGAAATCCAACATGGTGGCAAAGAGGAGAGAAATTTCTTTTAATACTAATATAATTAGTGACTTTTCCCAGTTTGTTTCTAAATTCATGCTTGAAGTATAATGCAGATAGCTTGGGTAAATGCAAACAATATTGAAGTCAATTGTGGTTAAGTCTTATGACTGTCAGGATGCTTCCTTAGAAGACCGCTGCCTACATAAACTGCTTACTAGGTTATGGAACAATGCTTGTGAAGCTCATAAACACTAAATGATACTGTGTATAATGTTGATGTTAAGGTCTCTTCTTTTGACAGAAACATTTTGGAACTGGTAGAATACTTTGAAGAAGAGGACAAATTTTATTTGGTCTTTGAGAAACTGAGAGGCGGTAAGTTGTGTTTTTTTTTTTTTTTTTTTTTTTTTTTTTTTTTTTTTTTGTGTGTGTATGTGAAATTAATACTGCTCATGGTGTGTATTTAAATACAAAAGTTATTTATTTAAAATGCTAAGTTATTTTAAAATGTTGTAATATTTTCAAATATTGCTGTTTTTATTGTATTACATCCATTCATATTTCCAGGTTCTATCTTGACTCACATACACCGAAGACAGCACTTCAATGAGCAGGAAGCCAGCATAGTGGTGCAGGACATCGCCAGTGCTCTGGACTTCCTACACAACAAAGGTTTGGACCTATAGTGTTTACACAATGTAATGTCATCATGCACGCTATATGTTACCAATATAGATGATTGTTTATGTCTTCCTATAGGGATGGCACATCGAGACCTAAAACCAGAGAACATCCTCTGCGAACATAGTGACAGGGTGAGTGTCTCTCTGTACATGAGGAGAGATGAGACATCTGAGGAGAACACACATGCACTGCATTTCTGACCAGATTTTTGACAAATCTGTTGGGTACAGTAACATTTTATGTGCTTTTAGTGCTCTTGAACAAACCTTGACCGGGTTGTCAGTTTAGGAATACTCAGTGGCTGCTCTTCTTAACTAACTTTACAGTGGCTTTACAGTTATTTTTCTTTTTTCTTTTCTGTAGATCTCTCCAGTTAAGATCTGCGATTTTGATTTGGGTAGCGGGATCAAACTGAATAGTGACAGCTCTCCTATCTCCACCCCTGAGCTCTTGACTCCGGTGAGTTTTACCCATATTAATGGTTGATTTGGACCTTTTGATTACCATTTTCTTGGACTGCAGTGTAACTGATGACCTACAGTTGAGGTCAAAAGTTTATATACACCTTGCAGAATCTGCAAAATGTTTATTATTTTACCAAAATAAGAGGGATTGTACATAATGCATGTGTTTTTAGTTTTTTTTTTTAGTTTAGTTTTTGTTTTTTTTAGTACTGACCTGAATAAGATATTTCACAAAAGACCTTTGCATATAGTCCACAAAAGAAAATAAGTTGAATTTATAAAAAAATACCCTGTTCAAAAGTTTAAATGGACTTGATTCTTAATACTGTGTTACCTGAATGATCCAAAGCTTGTTTTTTTGTTTTTTGATCGTGATAGTAGTGATATGAGTCTGTTTGTCCTGAACAGTTAAACTGCCCACTGTTCTTCAGAAAAATCCTTCCTGTCCCACAAATTCCTAGTTAAGCATTTTTGTAAATGACGGTGTGAAAGGATGAATCTCAAAATCATACAGAGGACAACTTAAGGACTCCTATGCAACTATTACCGAAGGTTCAAACGCTCACTGATTCTCCAGAAGGAAACACAATGCATTAAAAGCTGGGGGTGAAAACTTTTGAACCAAATGAAGATGTGTATATTTTTCTTATTTTGCCTAAATATGTTCTTTTTCCATTTAGTACTGCCCTTCAGAAGCCACAGAATATACTTGCATGTTTCCTAGAAGACAAAATAAGTGAAATTTACCCTGATCTTAACGCATAGTTTTTCCTTCTGGAGCATCAGAGAGCGTTTAAACCTTCTGTAATAGTTGCATATAAGTCCCTTGGTTGTCCTCTGTGTGAAAAAATAGATCTCAAAATCAAATAGTCATTGTTGAAAAGGGTATCACGTGCTGCAATGGAATTTTATTTATTTAAATGTTTATGAAACTATAGTATTTATTAATAAAAATGTTAAAACCATGAATGGCAGATCTATACAATAGGGCATTGTAGGAGAAGGGGGAAAAAATGAGGTGGAGTTGTGACTTCAGCCAGAAAGGATCAAATTTTTGAAGACTTGTTCATATTTGTTTCCATTATGGACGTGTTGTGTCACCTACATTTAATTTGGTGTTACATAAATCAAACCACTAAAACTAGCCAGTGCCATTTTTATTGCTACTTCACTGCGTAGTTCTTTTAGGGATCAAAATGAGAAGAGCAGAGATAAAGGTTATCGATTTAAAGCCACAGCCTTAATGTCACCTTGAGTAACCGAGTTTTGTGAGGGTTAAACATCTGTTTTGTTATGAAGCGTTACCTTGGGTCATAGAATTGTCAAGATTACAGATCAATGAACACAGTAGACTAACAGCAGTTTTATTAGCTCTCAAAGTCTGAAGGGAACAGTCAAAGGTCCTTCAATGCGAATGCCTTCATGTACAGAGAGCATAAACAAAGTTCCTCATCGAGGTCCTTTCACCCATACCTCAATCTTCTCGCCACGCCCAAGGGTTTTCAGACGCTTTTGAAGTGCGCAGACTGGGTTACTAGAAGTTTGTGGTTTTGTATAGTCTGTTCTTTCTGATGTCTACAGACTTTTTCCTTTTTCTTGAATTTCCTTTACGACGGGAAGGGGGTGGGTCAGAACTTGGATGGCGAACCCTTTCCATTTACCTTTTGATTGGATCATAACTGGATGTTCAAGAACAAATTCATGGCGCAGTTCTAAATGTCACTTTACCTTTTCATCATTCATTTTCAACTCATTTTAAGCACTGACATTCCCTCTGTGGCATACCAGGTTAAAGGTTTAGTTCAGCCAAAAGTGAAAGTTGTCTTTTTACTAACAGTCATGCCATTCCGAACCCAACCCATAAGACATTTTGTTCATCTTCGATATGTGCAGAATTAGTTTATAATAAAACAGGAGATATTATATTCCCCCATTAAAAGTTATTACCACTAAAACTCTAGTTCTGATGGTTCATAAAGTTCATGAATACATCTTATAGGGGTCATAACATGTTGTTTTTTTTTATTATAATTATTTTAATATGTTCCTTGAGGGTTACTTATGTTAAGAGTTTTGCACAAAAAATGATTTTCAACCCTCATTTTGACCCTCTGTCTAAAACGACTTGTTTTAAGGGGCGTGTCCTTTAAGGCTTGTTAGTAATCAGTCACTGTTATGACTGGCTAATGTCATTGCATTGGAAATTGTTATTGCAATGTGAGTGTTTTGACAACATGATCAAAATAAAACTAATCTCCAGACAAAGCATTATGAAACCATTTACTTACAGTTTGTGATGCAGCTAGATCTAGTACAGCTTTATTTCTATTTGCTTTTGATGCAATGCGACACTTGCATTCAACATATTCAAGTGTCAGCCATTACGCGACTGAACACCAATGGGCGGGACCGATGGTGTGAAGAATTCTATTGGCTGATATCTTGCTCTGGAGGCAGTGTTTATGCCACTGGTCTCAACCTCAGTTCCTGGAGGGCCACAGCGCTGCACATTTTCGCTCCAACCCTAATACCAGCTAATAAAGGTCTTCAGGATTACTAGAAACTCCAAGCAGGTGTGAGCTGGAACTGGTTGAGTTTGAGACCTCTGGTTTATGCAGACAACTGTGTCCAGGTGACATCACCTCACGCCTCTGCTCCAAACGTTATTACATATTACAATATGGTAAATGGATGCTCAAACATGCATGAGAGTTTTGAACATCCAATAAGGGATAACATGGTTTTCATTTTTGGATGAACTGTTACTTTGAATACCGTTGCATTTTTCACCCACAATTGTGGGTTTTACTTGCTAGAATAGTGACCAGGGAAACTCCCTGGTTTTGTCAGAGCTGAAGTCCTGTATTGCCGTGATAACATTCCCTTCATAAACCATCTGAGAACATGGTTATTTAGCCTGATGCAATGTCAGCGCTAACTAGCAGTGGCTGAGGTCACTGACATAAACAAAATGACTTCTTTATCGTCTCTGTCTACATTCAGACATTGCTTCTTTTGCTCTTTTCGCCGTTACACTCTTGTGTCCAGCCAATTATTTGCAGATCCTCATTCTGTAACATGCATGTAATCTGGAAACAGATTTTATCCTTTTTAATGATGAGAAGTGGGTGGGGATGCTCATAAGCGACAGAGACTGCTTTGTGTGACGCTCCTAAGATTCCTCCTGCACAGAGAAGCGTTATGTAAGAGCCCAGTCATGCTGAAAGCAAAACCAGCCGGACTATAAACTGACAATTGGAGATCATTGCTGGACTGTCTGTTATTTGTTGAATCACTCTGTACTACTTTTCCCAAAGTGGGACAAGTACTACAGTTACGTGTCTAGTGAAAGAGTTCCAGTTGTGCTCTCAAAATCAAGTTGTAATCTTCTATTAGCTTTTATTGGTTTGCCAAGAGCTTTTACTTTAGATTACAATAACCTCTTATGGTAAAACCACATTTTATCATAGCGCACTCTATTTTTGTCAGTTATCACATTTCCTTGAAAGCTATGCCCCTGACACGTTTACAGATGATTTGAGGGAACGTGCCGTGTGCTTGCGAGGTTACTGAGGCTTGGGCATAGATTTATCAGGGTCAGAGAGATGCAGTCCTAGCTTTCTTTTTTTTTTTTTGGAATGTCATCTGAGGACATTCAATCTCCCCGTTGGCCTGCACAGAAACGTTGACGTAACATTTACATCTTTCTCCGTTTGCATCAGTGATTCATACAGTAGTTGTGTAACTATCTTTTACCAGACTGCTGCTCTTCTATAAAAATAACTGGGTTTGCTTGTGTCCTGCTAAACTGCTAACCTTCTCAGTTCGCTCCCACTGAGTGTTGTTCATTGCATTAAGTTTTAGTGCACTATTCAGGATGTCCATTCGTGTGTGCATTATGTAACTCTTGAACAGGGCTGGGACTTGTTTATCCCCAGCCGGTGTAGAGCGGCTTAAATCCTTTTTCTTTTTTTTCCCCCCCGAGCAGCAACCTTTTGGCCTAGTTTCCATATGACGCAGTGCAGACAGCAGCAGCAGCAGCCTGTGGGCCCTGCTGGAACAGTTGTCCGCTGACGCGTCCAGGTCTGAATCGGATCAGGCCACCCTAGCTTAACTCAGAACAATGAACTTGATAATGCCCTGCAGGTGAAAACAAACAGGAGAGGCCAAGCCGAGGGAGTGCTGGTAGCTCTAACTTGTAATTTACCGTACATTTAAAACTTGTCTGATCAAGTGACATGCTCTTGGGACCATAATGAGTGTACAGTTGAAGTCAAAATTATTCAACCTCCTTGACCTGCAAGACATTTTGCTGCAGAGAAGAGAATTTTTAGGAAAACAATTCAACAAAGGCATCAGCAAACTATTGGAGAGTTTGATACACCATTTGAGTGATTCTGAGAATGTAAAGTTGATGAATAATGAAGTAAAATCAAATTGGCTCTGTTCAAATGTTCAATTATTCAACCACCAAAAGTCAAATTTGGTGTAGAATCTTTTATACTTTAAAACCCACCAATAAACACTGCCTGTGAGCACTGCAAAGCTTCTGTCACCTCTCTACTGCAATATTGGCCCATTCCTTGGAAAAAGCTTTCAGATCATTGATAATCTTATGTAACAACTGTTGGATTGTTTCAGTGAATACCTCAATAAAAAAGATTTAAACACACGATAATCTTTAGTTTTTAGATTGCCACTAAATCTGAAGACTAAACAAACCACTCACGAACATTCTACGACCAAACCCTGAGCTAAGCTTAAGTAGATTTGGATGTTTACTTTAAGATGATTGTCCTGCAGGAAAGTCCTTTGCTCATCAGTTTTAGTCTTTGCACCAAAGGCATCACAGTTCTTGCCAAAATGGCCTAATACTTTAAAGAATTCATGATGTCCTTCATACAGTCATGATTTCCACTTTGTGCAACAGTAAAACACCCTATAACACGACTGGCTCACCTCCATGTTTGACTATGGAGAAGTTCTTCTGCTTATAAGCTTTACCTTTTTTGCACCAGACATACCACTGATCCATAGGTCCAAAGAGTACCAATTTGGTCACATCACTCCATAAAACATTACTTCCAGAACTCCACAGGTCTATCCAAATGAACTTTCCCAATGTGGGACAAGTACTATAGTTATGTCTAGTGAAAGAGTTCCAGTTGTGCTACCAAAATCAGGTTATCTTTTATTAGCTTTGATTGGTTTGCCAAGAGCTCTCATTTCAGATTACAAGGGCCTCTTACAGTAAAACCACACAGCCATATTTTATCATGGCACACTCTATTTTTGTCAGTTATCACATTTCCTGGAAAGCAAACCTCCTGACACATTTACAGATGATTTTACAGGACTCCATCCAAATGAACTTCAACGTGTTCAAGTCGGCCTTTATGTTCTTCTTGGTCAAGTGTGGTATTCAGCATCATGCCTCAACATGAAGGCCATACTTGTCCAGTGTTCTTATACTGTACTGCATTGAACTTTTTCACCTTGCAAGTCTTTAACTGTACATTGCAAGTTTTTCTCAGTTGCTCTGATCAAACATATACATTTGTTATTTTTTTGTTTTTTTGCTTTTTTGTTCAACACCCTCAAAGGTTTTCTAATACAAGACCTTTTAAACTAAGAAATGAGGCTGCCAGCTGTGTCTCTAGGAACTTTTAATGTCTTGGAAACCTTCATGTAGCCTGAGACTTTATAATATAATAAAAATAATATAAAACTTTCTTCTCTGTAGCTTTTGTGAGAGCGCTGACTTTGCCATATTTGCTACTCAACTTCAGCACATGCATGGGCTGAATATGAATGTGTAACAGCCCAAGCTAATTCTTTTTTCTAATAGAGCTCCTAATTGTGTTTTAAGACAGTTTCGTTCCCTACCATGAAAAATAATTGACTTAAAAATGGCAATGTTGAATAGGGGTTGAAAAATTATGACACAGCTGTGTAATTTAACAATTAAATAAATTCAGATGAACTCAAAAACATTACGTTTATATATTGACATAACTTTTAATATGCCAGTAAACTGTTGTAGATACAATTTTGACCAAATCCTGGATCTTCAGAAAAACTTGTATTTGTGAAGTACTGCAGTGGGGGTGTTGAAGAATAATTTTGAGTGCAACTATGTATTAAGCATGAAGTGAAACCATGATTGTTCCTCTCTCCTCTACCCACTAGAGTTCTTGTGGCATTTAAAACCCATGTGGGAGATTTGTGGACTTTTCCTCGCGTGTCGGAGGACTTTTACAGTATGTACTAAGGTTTCTTTTCCTACAGTGTGGCTCAGCTGAATACATGGCCCCTGAGGTGGTGGAGGCTTTTAATGAAGAAGCAAGCATTTACGACAAACGCTGTGACCTGTGGAGCCTTGGCGTCATCCTGTACATCATGCTGAGTGGATACCCGCCCTTTGTGGGTCGCTGTGGAACAGACTGTGGTTGGGACTGGGGAGAGCCATGCCAAGCCTGTCAGGTACGCCACACATTTGGACACAATACGTAGTTTTCAGTATCGAAAGTACAGAAAGTTCAAAACTTTCCATGCAATCATAGCAGGAATAATCTGGTCAAGCCATCTGGTTTCATAAACTCAGTTTGAAAGGGACTCATTTTCGAAACCACAAGTTTACTGGTCTTATCACCCGATGTATGTAATTACAAGTATCGATTTGGACTGGACTTATTATAATGTTTTTGTTTTTTGTGCGTGCATTCCGTATGATCGTAAACTACACAATCAACCCAACCATGTTTAATTATTGTAAGGGTACATGTCATATGATATATAATTAAAACATTATGTAACTGAGTGAAGACATGAAGGTGAGTAATAGGGTTGGGCGACGTCTACAGTGAAACATTGCAATGGACGATGACATTGGGGGGTTAAGGGTGTGCCCAAAGCATAAATCCATATTCGGAAAGGCACGGAAAATGAATAATGTGGTCTATGGTGCCACTAAAGCAGGGGTGTCAAACTCTGCTGGTCTGCGGCCCTCCATGAACTGTCTAGTTCCAACCCACAAACCATGTAGTTTTCAAATAAGCCTGAGGGACTTGATTAGCTGAATCATGTGCGTTCAATTAGAGTTGAATCTAAACTCTGCAGGGCTTTGGTCCTCCAGAAACTGAGTTTGGCACTTCTGCAATAAAGGGACATGGTTGTCCGCTTGCTAGCGGTAGCTTGTAACGGTGCATAAAATTTCACTTACCATGTAAACCGAGTAAGGAGAGATGAGTGATAGGATGATGGTGAATGATTGATTATAATTGCGAGATATACATTTACCTCCCATCTTGTATTTATTCCATTAAGGCATTCTGTAGTACATGTAATTTCCTTTCCAAACACTGTATTTGGATTTAACTGGTTTTCGGGAGGGTGCTTGGGGAAGGAATCGCGATGCTGGCTCAACATTGTCTATCAGCTATTGGCAGTGGACAATAGCATCATCTATCGGCCCAACCCTAGTGAATAATCTTACCTGGCGCTGATATTGTGGTAGCCAGTCTTAACCGTTTACACAGTCTTGCTCTTAGATTTCTCAGAGGATCACTGAGTTTGCCAAAAAACTGTAGGTAATTTGCTCTGGAATTATTACAGAGGTTGTGTTAGAAACACAGACTTGGCAGATTCAGATTGGATTAAAATCGCAAAAAAAGTAAACTCTGGGAAACGCTAATTTCTCTAATGACCCAGGGGCGCCGATCGCAATTTTGGGCCCTATGACAAAATATGAGTTTGGGTCCCTCCTACCACACCAAAGCAGATCTCTGGGGGCCCCTAAAGGGCATGGGCCCTTAGAATCGTCCTAACTTACCCCCCCTTAGCGGCACCCCTGAATGACCCCTTGGAAAACTAGTCCCATTCAAATAGGGCTGTAGTCAGGGTTTGACAATAAGGCTTTTTGGTTGTTTTGTAACAAATATAAACAGGGGGAAAATCAAATTGATGTTTAATACCATTCATCACAATGTGTCCACAGAGCATGCTGTTTGAGAGTATTCAGGAAGGCAAATATGAGTTTCCAGAGAAGGACTGGGCGCACATCTCCCCTGCAGCCAAAGACCTCATCACCAAGCTGTTGGTGCGGGATGCCAAAGACCGCCTTAGTGCCGCCCAAGTTCTGCAGCACCCTTGGGTCAAGGGGGTATGTTCATTCCCTTCTATCTCTATGACTTCTAAAACTTTATTTAAAGGGATAGTTCACCCAAAAATGAAAATTAACCCATGATTTACTCACCCTCAAGGCATCTTGGAAGTATGTGACTTTCTTCTTTCAGACTAATCCAATCGGAGTTGTATTAAAACATATCCTGCCTCTTTCAAGTTTTATAATGGTAGTGGGCAGGTGTTTCTGTTCAACAGTCCAAAAGATGTCCAATAAAGTGCTTTCATACATAATAAAAAGCACTCCACATGGCTACAGGAGGCCTTTATTCACCTCCTGGAGCCATGTGGAGCACTTTTTATTATGGATGGATGCAATTTATTGGACTTCTTTTGGACTGTTGAACAGAAACACCAGCACGCTGCCATTATAAAGCTTGGAAAAGCCAGAACCATTTTAAATGTATAACTGTAATTGGATTTGACTGGAAGAAGAAAGTCATAGGCACCTAGGATACCTTGAGGGTGAGTAAATCATGGGCTAATTTAAATTTTTGGGTGAACTTGCCTTTCAACCCAATTAATTATTTTCTACATGGACTATAAATCATGTTTTGTGACCCATTTCTGTTGTTCTTCACCTTAGTGTGCACCCAACGCTGTGTCTGCATCCATATTACATCAGAGGTGAGTACACTAAATGCATAAATGTGCTGATATAGAAGTTTTCCTGAACACGGAAGTCACACCTGACTCTGAACCTGAAGACTGCTTTGCATTTCCGGTCTCTGGTGTTCCTAGTCAAAGTAGAGTATATTCCGAGCTTTTAAACCTTTTTAAAAAGCACATGGCTTCATAGCGCCATCACTTTGCAATGTCGGAATGACCGTCATTTTATCAGTGCCTCACTCAAAGTTTAATGACAAGTAAATGCCACAAAGCTGCCGACATTGGCTACATTAAAAACGGATGTACGCTATTTGAATGGGTTTCTATGGAGACCGGAACAGAAGAGCATCCAGTCTGATGTTCGAATTCGTAATGGCAGCACTCATTGTTTACTCAGGAAAAAGATCTATACTCACAGCAAAGTTATTTTTCATTCTTCGCTTAAGGGGTAAAAAGAAGTTTGAAACACCTGAGCACCCAAACCAATTAAGCTCCCATGGAGCAGTGGTACTGTAGTTCAGAGTTGTTTACCAGCCTTGTTTTACCCTGTTATTCAAAAAGACACAATCCCAGTTTGTTCTTCAGCTTTGCTTCAAGTATATTGAGGCCCTAGTGATGCACTTATAAATTCCAGAAGCAATAGTTTTGACCGTTAATAGCAGACCATTAATCATCCTGACCTTCTGTGTTCCTTCTCCAGGGGTGGTAGCGCTCAGGACCTGACGTTCTTTGCGGGGCAGGCCGTAGCCATGAACCGGCAGCTGGCTGAGAGGGAAGAGAGCGAGGAGCAGCAGCAGCAGCTAGAAAAGGAGCTCTCCTCCCCACTTCTCCTCTCCTCCAGCTCCGGCTCCATGCTGCTGTCTCCTTCCACCAGGTCCAAGCTGGCCCACCGCAGGAAGACTGTAAGCAGCCAGCACCGAGGACCGGTGTGCGCTGCCGAATTACGCCAGCTCCTCGCCCCGCTTGTGATTGTGGGCGACTGTGCCTGATCTCTACCACGTTTTTCAGCTTCCGCTCTCCCCCTGATGACCTCTGGAGTCTTTAATTAGGCAGTGTGTTGACTTCTGACCTCTCTGCCCACTTTGTGGGCTCTAAGCTCCTATGAGATGGACTCTCATGTTTGTAGCACTTAAAGCACCTCAAAGGCCCCCGCAAACATAGTTTTGATTGGGTAAAACACTTGTTGTGGCTGGAAAAAACGTGTTGACGTCTGAGAGTCTCGGGAATCTGTCAACATAAAACGTTTATGAAAAACCTTGGCAACCAAAGAACTCTAATTACTTTTGTTTGTCTAAAGCTGGACCCCACTTAAGCCATTTAATTTCCAAGCATCAGGAAAACTCTTGTTTGCCTTTGAGCCCGCATGGGACCCCCAGCAGCAGAATCATTTGTACTTAAGCAATCACAAAATGATATTAATTTCAGATTGAGACTATGTAACTGTTGCTGGGACTTAAGTGGCAAATGATTTATAATTCAAGTTATCCAGGGCAGAAATTGCAGCCATGTTGTGTGGGGTTTCTCTAGTCTGAATTTATTTATCAAAGACCTCATTTACCAATTTCACTCCACGCCTATCTCAGCAGAAACCTCAGGATCTCTCACTGAATGCGAAACCAAAGCAGATTTTAAAGCAGGAAAACTTATTCTCTGTCATTGGTGTTTTACCTTTCCGTTTTGTCCTCGCACTGGAAAGTTTAGCCTTTTTCACAGAGACAAAGCAGTGCGGTGCAACTTTTGTACTTGGCCTCTCAGGAAAACGGGAATTGGTTGCATAATCATATTTCCTCCCCCTTTTCATTTCCTCATGTTTCCTCCCTTTTTGACCTGAAATGCCATGCAGTGCCATGGGGCTTTTTAAAAACTGCCATTTCAGGTGCATTTCAAGGTTCCACAGCGAATTCTGAGAAAGTCCATTTTCATGTCCAACTCCATTTTCACCGTTCATTCAGTTAGTCATTGAACGTTTCATGAACACACGGCCTCTGTCAATGACGCCATTCACTGTTTGAATAAAGGTGATTAATCCATGAAAAGACCTTAAGTCCTTTGTTAGCCTCCATTTTGTTCTTGCAAACAGATATCTGAGGGAAAAGGCGAAAGCTCAGATACGCAAGAAACCTCCAGATAATACCAATGTGCCAAGCTGCTATATTTTGCCCCCCCTGCCCCTTTTATTATTTTTTTTTTAATTTATGTGTGTTAGAAAGGGAGATTTTCATCTTCCTTTTTTTGAAGTGTTTGTATGTTCGTTTTTAAAAATTTAAGGATGTTGAATGTCTGAGAGAATGTTAGAATTTTCCCTCACATATATTTTTTTTTTTTTGTTTGTTTTTTTTTGTTTGGTCATGCATAGACCGAAGGCTCAAATTGTTCTTATGCTTCTTGTTACTGTTGTTCTGCAATTTCTTTCTAAGATGACTGTAGACAATTTTTTTTTTCTCATATAGTGTACAGTACAAATATGCAGATCAACCAGGAACAAAACCAAGTGCTCCTACTTGCCCTGAGTGAAGCAAAGCCTGTCAATTTTGCTTTTAGTTTTTATTTTTTGCCTTTTTTTTGTTCTTAAAATGCATATACAGTTTTTTTTTTTTTGTTTGTTTTTTTTTTAACCCTGATGGAAACCACCTTGGAATATGCTGAGTTTAGTCTTTCTTTCTGAGAAAGACCTTGTTCTTTTTGTTATTTTTTACTTTCCATTGCATTTTCATTGAATTTTTGAACCCCCTTATACATGAAAATTACTAGTCTACACTTATTTTAGGGACCAGTGGTGTAGCTTTCATGTACATCTTGTATTTTCATGTGGTTGTACCATTTTTGTTTGTCATCTGACCCAGGGGGGCCAAAATAAAGAACATGAAAATTGTTCAACTACAGTGGTTACAGTTTTCTTGTAAAAACACTCCCATAATTGATCTTAACTCAGGGAATTATTATTATTATTATTATTATTATTATAAGGATAACAAACAGCCTGCCACTGAAGTTGTTAATTTGTATAAAAAGAGAACATGCATCTGAGCAATAAAGATGCTTTAAATGATTAGCTTTTTCCACATTTCATATAAATATAAATGGAGAGAAAGTTTAGCAAGTTTTTTTTTTTTTCTCCCCTCAAGTAGCAACTCATTGTGGATGTTTCTGGAACTTATTAAATGACATTTGGTTACCAAAAAAAGTATTAAATATTTTGTTTACACAAATTGCTTGTGCTTATTTGTGTCTCTGTCACTGAACTACTTCATGTATACGAACTTGGACGTCACTTTTACGTGTCTGTGGATAAGATACTCATATCACAGCTTTGGTAAACGTTTCGTTATCCCATAACATGTAGTGCACATTTAATGCTTACTGCTTGTCTATCAGCGAGACCTTCACCTAGACAAATACGCTGAGATAACGTTTCTGAAAAACCGCGCACGTGGATATTTACTGATGGATAAACGAAGGGAAATATTGGCCTAATTTAATGTATCAAATATATTTGGGGTCATTATTCTCAAAGGTGATTACCATTATTGTAGCAGCGTAGCTATATTATGATGTTACAAAACTGAATTCAATAGAATGTTTTTTTAAACAGTTTTCCCTCATAAGTTTAAAGGTAGGCTAGTCTCTAAACTGCTGCCTGTGCTGACAAGACTCCACACTTATTTCGTAAGTATAAGCCCCTTGTTTGTCAGAATAGCTAATATTATGTCCTTATGTTGGTCAGAGTTTAAAACAAAAAGGATAAACAAAAAGGATAAACTGTATTGAGAAACGGCAGGATTGAAACTTAAAAATATACACGAGCTCCCCCAAGTGTTGAAATGCCGTCATTATTTTGCCTAAACAGCTAATTTCAGTGTTCAAAAATCTAAAACCATGAAAAGGACAACTTTGTTTTGAATTATGTGCTGAAAACTCTTAGAAGGCTGAGAATCATTTATACTAAACAACATATAGCATATATGAAAACAACAACAACAAATCTTCATATTTGCGACACTGGATCACAAAACCAGTCATAAGGTTTTATCTTAAATACATAAGCTTTCCATTTATGTATGGTTTGTTAGGATACGCAATATTTGGATGAGATACAACTATTTGAAAATCTGGAATCTGAGGGTGCAAAAAAGTCTAAATATTGAGAAACTCACCTTTAAAGCTGTCCAAATTAAATTCTTAGCAGTGCATATTACTAATAAAAATTAAGTTTTGATATATTTACAGTAGGAAATTTACTAAATATTTTCATGGAATATGATCTTTACTTAATATCCTGATGATTTTTAGCAAAAAATGATCATTTTGACCCATACAATGTTTTTTGGCTATTGCTACAAATATACACATCCTACTTAAGACAGGTTTTCTGCCCTCCAAAGGCAAATCGCAGTAACTACACATTGGGTCAAAATTGAGTTAAGGCTTAAAATGGACTTTGTGACAATTGTTTAGTCTTGTGGCAAAGTCTCCTGGTTCAATTTTGTCCTGTTTCAGAGAAACGATAGTGTCAACATGTTTGACTAGCTGGTGTAAAAACTTTAAAGGCATTTTTCTCAGTTTCAGGGTTGCCGTAGTTACTGCACTTTGCCTTTGAAGGGCAGTTTTGTGGTCTAGGGTCACATTTGAGATACTAATAGCAAAAATGTGCTAAACATTTTTTTTTAATAAAAACTCTATTTAACCAGATTGCAGTTGTTGTAACAAGTCATGCGGATGAAATAGGTCAATATGAATAT
The DNA here is from genome assembly GCF_049309525.1 of Garra rufa. NCBI lineage: Eukaryota > Metazoa > Chordata > Actinopteri > Cypriniformes > Cyprinidae > Garra > Garra rufa. The sequence continues at coordinate 30,178,867 of NC_133370.1, forward strand.
GATTAATGTGTACCTGTGAAAAAGTATTGTTAATTTATATCATCTGTAACTGTTCAGAAAGCAAGAACTCGTACAGAAAGAAGGTCGAGATCCACAAGAACATCTGACATTAGACTTATTAACAATACAGAGCAGCTAGCATCTATTTACAGATTCAGTCCAAGAAGAATATTGAATTCTTTATAACTGCATGCAAGAGAAGTTGCATGGACAACATGATTTATTTGAAGCATAGTTTTTAATTTACGTGACAGAAGTTCAGGTCGTTTTTCTGCGCTTCTGGCACACTGTTATCAGTGCTGCAGTTATTGATCCGATGAGAAAAAACCCTGTCTTGAACAGCATGTACCATATCAGCACTGGCTCCAAGAGCCCTTACAAAGACAGAGAAACACGACACACATATATTTAGTTACATGCAACACACTAGAACTAAAGTTGTAGCTTTAAGATTTACAGACTTCATTCACTAGCAATATAATATAGTATTATACATTATATTGTGCTATCAATATTCATTTAAATTGTTTTTTTTTTTTCTATTGTAAATCCCTTTGGGACCATAAAAACGTTAATATGTTGCAGTGTAATTGTGACCCTGGACGACAAAACCAGTCATAAGGGTCAATCAGATTAATATGTCAATTTGTTGAAATAGAGATTTATACATGAATAAATAAGCTTTCCATTGACGTATGGTTTGTTAGGATATGACAAAAATTAGACTAAGATACAACTATTTGAAAATCTAAAAAAAAAAAAATCTAAATATTGAGAAAATCACCTTTAAAGTTGTCCAAGTGAAGAATGCAAATTACTAATCAAAAAGTAAGTTTTGATATATAAACCATAGGAATTTTACATAATATCTTAATGAAACATGATCTTTACTTAATATCCTAATGATTTTTGGCATAAAAGAAAAACTGATCATTTTGACCCATGCAATGAATTGCTGGTTTTGTGGTCCAGGGTCACAATTCACAATATTTTTCTAATGGTTGTTACATGTATCTTAAGTTGAAGCAATTTCTTTGCAGGACAATAGAAGAGTTAAATGATATTGCATTACAGTTTTCAACAAAACTTATATTATGGTCATCCTGCAAATTGCTTTGCATCACTGAGAAAGCCAATAAACCAACATTAAAGGAATAGTTCACACAAAAATTAAAATTTGCAGAAAAATTCACCCTCAGGCCATCCAAGATATAGCTAAGTTTGTTTATTCATCCAAAATTGAATAAATCAAGCTTTAAATCATTTGCTCACCATTGGATCCTCTGCAGTGAATGGGTGCCGTCAGAATCCAGATTCCAAACTGCTGATAAAAACATCACAATAATCCACAAGTAATCCACACAACTCCAGTCCTTCAGTTAGCATCTTGTGATGTGAAAAGATGTGTTTGTAAGCAACAAATCCATCATTCAGATATTTTTTACTTCATTCGAGTCCTTTGTGAAAACGTCCAAAAAATATTTTGGCCAGAAGCAATAGTTCAAAATGAAAAAGCCTTAATGATGGGTTTGTTTCTTACAAACAAGCATCTTTTGATGGACTAAAGTTGTGCGGATTACTTGTGGATTGTTGTGATGTTTTATCAGATGACTTTCATTCTGACGGCACCCATTCACTGCAGAGGATCCATTTGTGAGCAAGTCACGTAATGCAACATTATTTCCAATTAGTTTGGAGTATATCTTCAACAAATTCTCATTTTGTGTGAACTTTATTGGCATAAATGCTACTTTAAGGATTTATTTCAAACATCTAAATTCTGTATATAAAGTCTCAGATATGTTAACTTGATGTATTAAATGGAGTTAATGGAAAAACTTACTTGATGGTGTAGAGTCTTGGTATGTGCTATTAGTCAGTGAGGATGATGTTGTATTTACAGTGTGTACATTTTTTGAGGTGTAAGATGAAGTAAAACCACAGTCTAAATCACACACACATAAAAAAGTCTTTCTTGAGTTATATGTTTAAAAATCAAATATATTTAAAGAGCCAAGAAGATTTCACACTTACCTTTCACTGATACTTGAACCCTGCTGGAACCAATCATTGTTTGGCAGCTGTATGTTCCTGAATGATTCTTATTTGCACTGAGAACGTGTATAGACAGATTGTTATTCGACGACTCCGTTCTACGTTTAGTTTGTCCGTCTTTCACCAGTTGGACATGGTTTGATGCTCCATTGCAATTAAACTGACATGTGATGGTAAAGTTTTGACCGGAGCAAACATTCGGTCCTCCAGGCACAATGATGCTGGGTTGACAGCCGCCTAAAAGAAAAAATGATAGATATGTAGCTCTCCAAATATTTCTGAGTAAAAAAGAGGCTTTTTTGAAACTTACCACTTGTGTGTGATGAAATCAACAGCAGCAAACTGAATTTCAGAAAACACATGCTTGAACTGAAATGTGACCAACCATTGAACGCTGAGTAGAAATAGACTGCAGAGAGACAGGAACTCGCATGTAATGAACAAATTACCCATGCTGTGGCTTTTTGTTTTATCAGTTGATGAGCAATGAGATAAGGTTATGCAATAAATATCCCTCAAAACAAAAATATTTTGGAGGTTTGCATGAAAAGGTCATCTAACTGTCACATCACCTGTAAAAACAAGCATCTCAATTTGCATAATCAGCTTTTTTTTTATCAGCCTGGGAATTCAAACAGACTTCATAATTTAGTCAGTTGCGATGACTTTATATAGTCAAGCCCGAAATTATTCATAGCCCTGGCAAATTCTGACTTAAAGTTACTTTTATTCAACAAGCAAGTTTTTTTTTGACTGGAAATGACACAAGCTTATCCCAAAAGATAATAAGATGATGTACAGGAGGCATCATTGTGAAAAAAAATATATTTCTCAGCTTTTACTTACATTTGAATAAAGAGTGGCATGTCCAAAATTATTCATACCTTTGCAAACTGTCACAGTCTATGGGAAAATCCAAAGTTCTATACGATTCCAAATAGTCCAAGCTGTTCTAAAGCATCCTAATTACCCTGATTCATTGGGAACAGCTGTTTTAATCAACTCAACAGGTGAAAAACAAGCTCTCTGCTGTTGGTTTGTGGACAGTCATGGCTAAGACAAAGGAGCTCACTGAGGATCTGCGGCTGCGCATTGTGACTGCTCACAAGTCAGGAAAGGGCTAGAAGACGACATCTAAATGTTTTTAAGTTCCAGTGGCTACAGTGCAAAGTATTATTAAAAAATACAAGACGTTCCGCACTGTGAAAAATCTTAGAGGACATGGTCGGAAGCCAAAAGTGACACCTGTGCTGGCCAGGAGGATAGTGAGAGATAAGGCCACACAAAAGCCTGCTTGGCCTTTGTAAATGCTCATCTGGACAAAGAAGAAGACTTCTGGTCTTCTGTTTTATGGTCAGATGAAACAAAAATTGAATTGTTTGGCCACAATGATATAGCCTTCATTTGGCGTAAAAAAAAGGAGAAGTCGTTAACCCTAAGAACACCATCCCCACTGTCAATCATGGTGGTGGGAACCGAATGTTTTGGGGGGGGGGGGGGGGGGGGTTTCAGCTGGTGGTCCAGGGAACCTAATCACAGTAAACGGCACCATGAAGAAGGAGCAATACATCAAAATTCTCAACAACAACATCAGGCAGTCTGCAGAGAAACTTGGCCTTGGGCACCAGTGGACATTTCAGCATGACAACGATCCAAAACACACAGCAAAAGTGGTAAAGATATGGTTAGCAGACGAAAACATTAACGTTTTGCAGTGGTCCAGCCAGAGTCCTGACTTAAATCCAATTGAGAATCTGTGGAGGGAGCTAAAGATCAGGGTGATGGCAAGGAGACCCTCCAACCTGAAAGAGTTGGAGCTTATCGCTAAAGATGAATGGGCAAAAATACCAGTGGAGACATGCAAAAAGCTGGTCAGCAATTATAGGAAGCGTTTGATTGCTGTAATAGCCAATAAAGGTTTTTCTATTGAATATTGAGAAGGGTATGAATAATTCGTCACCTTAGAATTATAAGGTTCTACCTGACATTTTTGTCGAAATTGAGTTATTCACATATTCTTATTCTGTGACAACTTGTTTGCATTATTTGATGTTTCTTTTGTAAGCTGTGTACATTTTGGGCCTTTTTTTTAGAAAATAAAAATGGTTCTATCTACAGAAGTCTATGGAATGCAAAAACTTTGAAGCTCAATATCTCGAAAGTGCTCAGAATGCAGATAGAACCTTATAATTCTAAGGTGGACATGCCACTTTTTGTTCAAATGTAAATAAAAGATGAGTAATAATTTTTTTTCTTGTACATCGTCTTATTATCTTCTGGGAGATGTCTGTGTCATTTCTAATCAAAAAAAAAAAAAAAAAAAAACTTGCTGGTTGAATAAAAGTAACTTTAAGTCAGAATTTGCCAGGGGTATGAATAATTTCGGGCTTGCCTGTATATAAATATGGGCCATTCTACAGAACTGGTGCAAACTGCTGTCCCACAACCAAAAAACACATTTAAAAACCATTTAAGAATTCAAATCTTAGATGTTTACTAAGACCCCTTTATTATCAGTTGAAACCCACAATAATATTTAAGATATCAGCAATCTTAATATGTATAAAATCATCATTTATTGGGTACATTCAATTTCAACCCCTAAATTTCAACTCATGAAACAATTGAAAATTGTTTTTGTATTTTATTTCATTGTTGTTTTAAAAAATATCTTTATGTATCCCGTATTTTTCATCTCACTACTGAAACAGTGTATGTTTTAGTCCATTGGCTGAGAATGATTTTAACTACACCTCTATATTTTTGATCAGGAAATATTCCTGTGTCCCTCTTTCTCATAGCTACAATGTGTAAGTAGATAGGTCCCATCATTCTGAGGTAAACTGTTTTCAAAAGTCAGAAAATCTTTCTGTAACTTTAAGGAATGTCATTACCAAACACTTTTTTTCTGCAATTAAGCACACTTTTTGTTATTCCATAACATTTCGTTTTTGTATGTGTACAACTGTTTAGAACTGTGCTAGCTAACCATGTGCTGATTAGCATCTTTGAGGTTGGTTCAAAAGAATCTAAAATTGTCACTACTGAAACAGTCACAACCAAAATATTTGGTGAAGTTTCGGTAGTGACATCTTTGATTTTTTGTGTGTTATTGAGTAAAATTATCATTACCGTAACAGTCATGACCGAAACATGTCATCATTGGAAACAAAGGGAACACATAATCCTTTATTTGGTGGAAATAAACTAAATTGTAGTACAGTTATGCATTTTTTTTGTATGTTAGTATGTTTTAGCACTGTGTTTGTATGTGAGTTAAAATTCTGTAATGTAATGTGGTCGCTACCAAAACCTTACTGTCACTAGACAATATATGTAGTCACAATCAAAACATGGGATGTTTTGTCCAAAATTAAGTACATTGAATTATAAACTAATATGTTATGATAGTGTTTGGGTCAATGTTCAATATTCAAACGAATAAATCCTTAACTTTAAAATCAGTATGATCAACTTTATGCCTTTTACAAGAAAGACTGGATTCAAAATACAACAAATCTCATAAATCACACTTGAAATATTGTTAAAATTGTAATTGTTATTGATTTACCTCTAAAAACTTTTTAATAAAATAGCAAAAAAATATATATTTACAAGGCAGATATAAACAAAATCTTAATAGGTCAATATAGGCCTTTTTTATTAAATTGTACTGTGTTTCGGTAGTGATAAACTTGCGGAGAGGGCAAATATTCCAAAACTTTCTGAAAATACAATAGGAGAATTAACTACACAATTACTAGAAATGTGTACCTTAGATATTACAATTTGCTTACATACTAAATTTGTGGAAAAAGACAGATTTTTCTATATGTTTCCAACTTGAGCCAATTCTATAGAATGGCCCATATACATTACTGTTGAAACATTCTGTTTGGATAAGATTAGTATCTCATAAGAAGAAAAGTGCTTTTATGCTCACCAAAGCTGTTTATTTGATCAAAATACAGCAAAAGAGTAATATTATGAAATATTATTACAGTTTAAAATAAGCGTTTTCTATTTTAAAATCTTTTACATTTTATTTATTCCTGTGATGGCAAAGCTAAATTTTCAGCAGCCATTTACCCCAGTCTTCAATGTCACATGATCATTCAGAAATCATTCTAATATGTTGATTTTCTGCTCAAATAAACATTATCAATGTTAAAAACAGTTGTGCTGCTTAATATTTTTGTGAAAACCAAGATACCTTTGATTTTAGGATTCTTTGATAAACAGAAAGTTTATGAAAACAGCATTTACTTAAAATGAATATCTTCAGTAACATAATAAATGTCTCACTGCCACTTTGGATCAATTTAATACATCGTTTCTGAATAAAAGGTTACCATACCCCCACATTTTTAACGATATAGTAAATTTACAAACTAAAATCGTTCCAAACTGACAGAATTAAGTGAGTTATCTAGTAGGCTATACTAAGACAAAATGTAAGGGACATGAAAATGTGGTGCAAAATAGACTACCCATGTACAATACAAACATTTTCATTATTAAAAAAGCGGTCTTCACCAGTTTCTACGTTACCCGGTTCAGTTTCTCACGTAGTTTTACGTTGAATGAAACTGCGCATTATTTTTTCCGAAGAGCGCGGAATTTTATGACCCGATATTCTCCAAACCTAACTACGCAAGATTTCCACCTTAGCCCTAGTACTGTGACCAACGGCAGCGGAGGAAACGCGCCAGCTGTACGGAGAGGCTTAAAGAGACATCAGCGAAGAGGGAGAAAAAATGATAATGGCTTCAAGGAATGAGCATTAAAACCGACAAAATGGAAACTGTCATCGACTTATAATACAGAGATCTAGGTAAAAGTGTCTAATTTGTGGATACGCCTTCCTGCTTCAACGATTTATGGAATATTCCGTGTTCGTAATTTAGACCAATTTCGACTGTTCGGGATTAAGGAGTTGCCCGGTTAATGGCTGGCAACAAAATCTGGGTGCTTGTCAACAAATATTGCTTTGACGTATGTATAATGTGGTTGTAGATAATAACAAGCTGTCTGTGATTTTCCACAACCCCGCTGGTGTTGTTATGTTGATTTAGTAACTCTCGTTAGCTTGCTAAAGCGCAGGCCACATATCGTTAGCTTGTTTGGGCTAGTTAGCGCGTTAGCCGTGTGTTCACTCATTTCTGCTGCTTAGTTGGCAACTCAGTGGCTAACTGACAACATTAGCTCTTCAGCACTCGATGATTAACAAGAACGTCTCTTCACTGTTGTCTTTACCTTCATATAATGCACTTTTACAAAGGGAACACGGTGTACCAAAATATGTTCGGAGTTTATCTTAGTAACTCAAGTTTCTTTCTCATACTTTGGTGGCGAGCAGAATTAGGCTAGCAGGCACATACATCTAGTTTATTTTTTACAAGTTAGCCCTTTAGATGTCTTTTCGGAATACATATTTAAGTGTACAGTGTTTTTCCATGTATCGAGCGTACTAAGAATCAGTCATGTTTAAGACAAGCTGCTGAATCTAGAGGGAGGGCCACTGTGCAGGCCTGATATCACATATGTTGGCATTGTAAAACAGTTTTGTTGTCGATGCATGTAGATCAGGCCTGATCCGACACGAGACGATGGATTATAGTCTTAGCTGTATGGTTGACTTTATAGATTTATTAACATTTAATCATAGTTTTTGTTAGGTACCTTGTATTTGAAAGTGGAATCAATGCTACAAACCCACAGGAAGACAGTAAAAACATTAGTTATTTTAGACTGATATCAAATTTTTTGCATCGTAACTTAATGATTTTATGTAAAGACACCAGTTTTCTTTTTTGTCATAAGATGTAACAAGTCAGTGGTTTATCTGTCTATATCTGTCTATCTATTTAAGTTTGTTGTTAAAAGTTCAATTCAATTTGAGTTGTATAGTGCTTTTCACAATACATTTTCTTTCAAAGGAGGTTCGGTATTAAATGGTTTTCAGTGGTACAATCAGGATGTGATCTGTTATTGGTTAGAGATGAGTGTGTCAGAGTAATATCCATATGGCAGTAGTATACACCAAAAAAGATAATACCGGTTATGTGACTGGTTTTGTATAAACCCATGGACGGCATCATCTATAACATCTGGCGAGGTTCCTCCCTCCGCTAACAACATAACCGAGACGTTCGGTCTAAGCTGACTCCGACTTGTCTTCACACGACCTCAGGCTTCATCTCGAGCTCCTGAGGGATGTATTTTTAGAGCTGGAAGTCAGAAACGCTAGATAACATTTCCTGTAGGGAGCTGGTCTCTGGTTTCGTGTCCCTCAAACGTTCAGACTGTAAATTAAGTGTTTTGTAGAGGCAGTGATGGTGCAGTGCTTTCTCTTTTTAGTAGGGATGCACAATATTTATCGGACAGATAAATTATCGACCGATATGGGTAAAAATTACGTCATTTTTATTGCTCCGATAAATAAATGAAATCCGATCCGATAAAGTACTCTTGCTGGTAAATCAATAAATCAGTCTGGTTTATCTGAGATTCATCTGCTTTTCCGCAGCTGTCATCATCTGTGTCGTCATCATCGTCTTCGCCGGTTTGGAAGTTTTTCGCGGTGGCAGAGGAAGACGATGCTATTGCTATTTGCAACACATGTTTAGCAAGGATTCTGAGAGGAGGTAAAAAGCCGTCAAGTTTTAACACAACAAATCTCACTTCAGAGGTCGTCATCGTGGTGAATCTGTTTTAAGGGCCGTTCACATGTCGCGCCTAAAAACGCGTGGAAAGCGCTAGATGCGCCGCTTTCGCTTTCTTTCCAAACCGCTCTGTAGCTTGAGCTCCAGTGGCATCTGCCGTTGCTAAGCAACCATGACCTGCGCTCTCCATAAAGACGCGGAAGTTTCAGCAAAGGATAAATGGATTTTCAGCATTAAACATCGCTTGCAGTTAGGGCTGGGCGATTCTTTCGATTTTTTCGATTAATTCGAATTTACGTTTTAAGACGATTTAATTTTTTATTAAATCGAGGTATCGCGATTTTTTAATAAAAATATTAGATACATGGTAATTGCACCAATGGCAGAATAATTAAAAGGCAATATTGTCCGACCACATGATGGCGCGCCTAACTAACCGCTGTATTCAAAACGGAAAACAAATAACGCGTTCTGGTAAAATAACGCGAGTCACTAAGTGGACATGATTAGCTGCTTGCTAGCAAGTTAGCCTGTTATATTACATACAATTTCACTTACCACATAAACAGAGTAGAGAGATGATTGAAGACAATAGCGAATTATTTGCATATCAAGGCTCGAGTGCGACCAGCATATTTGTATTTGCGCTGAGTGGAGCTTCAAAGGTTTCTATGTGTTTTGCACGTTGACTAATGTACCTCAAGTGTAGAGAGAGTGTAAATAAGAGACTGAATGGGCAGTAGCTTCGTTTATTATAATAGAGCTTTGTGAGATTGCGAACTAAGATGAGTGACAGCTTTTAATCATTTTTAAGGGAGTTTGTAAACGAGATATTGATTTATTATAACAGTTAAATAAACAAGAAGTTATTATTAAGTGACTTGCATTGTCTGACTATAACACTATTGCCTGATTTTGCTCTATTTCCTCATCAAAAGTAGTCTGAAACAAGTCACAGCTGAGCCGCTGCGCATCTCCACTCAAACACAGCGGTGTTTCGTTTATGAATGAACGCGCGTTTTAAACGAATCTAGTAAAATGATTCAATTTCCCGTTCATTAAGAGTCACTTGCATTATTCTTGAATGAACCATCTGTTCAAACGAATCAAATGAATATGATTCAGTAATTAAATCAGTGTCTTACCACCACCTGCTGGCAGATCGTTTCAGTTATTTAAATCATTTAATATTTCTGTGTTCAAAATTGTATGTTTTTGTATACGATATAAGTCCAAGAGAAAAGCATGGAAATATATATTTTCCTCCCGTCTCATATTTATTTGTCTTACAAACATTTACTGTGTCTGGTATGATAAGAATGGGGCCTGGTGCACTGATGCAGTTGCAATGTATACTGCAAAATATATGGTGCCCATATATATTGTGGAAAAGCTGGGGTTTCTTTACATGCTAAAAGTAGTAGGGGGGAAAAAATCGTTTTAAATCGTAAATCGGATTTTTTGTGAAAAAAATCGGGGATTTTATTTTTAGGCCATATCGCCCAGCCCTACTTGCAGTAGCTCTGTTATTACATTTATTTAAAAATGGTTATTCCTGTACAGCTATGATAAGCTGTTTCTCCACCTTGGCAGTGCTTTCAATGTTATTAAGGGAAAGGGTCAAGCTGATTGGTTGGTTCATGTCATATGTCCTGCGTTTGGCTTGCGGCATTCTGAAAAGTTCATGTTTTTATCTCGATTCTGATGTTTTATTCCCCGCCTTGTACGATTTGGTTGCTGCACACATTCATAATATGATCAATAAGAAGCTTTAACGGACATTTGGACATCTGACGTTACTCCATGATGCACTTTTCATTTTTTCCAGGTTGACAAATGTCATTTTATTTTATTTAGAATTGTGGTGCCTTACACAAAAAATAAAAACATTTTTGAAGAGCCAGGACTGATGTTTACTATGATTGTTAGACCCAGATATGTACAGTAATATACATTTCATTAGTTTATCTCAGATTTTGTATTCTCCTGGGTGCACAAAATTATCATATAAAAATATGAACGTATCGGTATCGGCCACAAGAAGGACTTAATTATCGGCTATCGGTATCGGTAAAAAATGTTCATATCGTGCATCCCTACTTTTTAGTGTATGTGCTCTGTTTTATTTGAGGTCTTACAAGAGCTTGAGGCTTTAAAATAAAGCAAACTGTGTTTAAGTATGACTTGTGTACGGTTATGTATAAATGTTGTAATTTATTTTTTTTAATTAAAGGGATGGTTGATTCTAAAAATGAAAATTACCCCATGAATTACCCCTTGAGCCATCCTAGGTGTATATGCCTTCATTCTTTCAGTTGAATACATTTGGAGGTTAATTAAAAAAAAATGCCCTGGCTCTGCCAAGCTTTATAATAGCAGTAAATGGGTGCTGAGATTCGGAAGCCCAAAAAACTGCGTCTATATGTCATAAAAAGTGCTTCACACAGTTCAAGTGGGTTAATAAAGACTTTCTGAAGCGAATTGATGTGTTTGTGTAAGAAAAATATCCATATTTGAAACTCTAGCTTCCGCTAACCGTCGTACTCGCAATCACGAGAGAGTGGTGTTCCAGTGGATGACGTAGGATGTATGCAGCAAAGCCAAAACAGTCTCCTCCATTTTGTACTTCTAATTCATGACCGTTGTTTTGTTTTGCTCTCTCCACTGTGCTTCCACATTTATCACTTCTACAGTTTGTATGGCACTCTCTAAATACGGATATTTTTCTTACACAAATGCATCGATTCACTTCAGAGAGCCATGTGGAGTACTTTTTAATGTATGGATGCAGTTTTTTGGGCTTTGAAATCTCAGCAGCCATTCACTGCTATTATAAAGCTTGGAAGAGCCAGGATATATTTTTAATATAACTGATTATATTTGTCTAAAAGAAGAAAGTCATATACATCATGTGGTAATTTTCATTTTTGGGTGAACTGTTCCTTTAAAAGCTGCTTTGGTAGTAGCTTTAAAAGATTTAATAAGTTGTAATTGGTAACACAAGAAAGTTTTCTTCTTTAGCCCTGAGATAAAAAAACAAACATTTTAGGCTATTTTTGGGGGTTTCAATATATTTCGGTTTAAGAGTCAAGGTGTCTTTTAAGTCATTAATATGTGACCCTGGACCACAAAACCAGTCATAAGTAGCACGGGTATATTTGTAGCAATAGCCAAAAATACATTGTATTTTTCTTTTTGTGCCAAAAATCTTTAGGATATTAGGCAAAATCATGTTCCATGAAGATATTTTGTAAATTTCCTGCCGTAAAATCATTTTTGATTAGTAATATTCAATGCTTTTTTGCACTCTCAGATTCCAGATTTTAAATATTGTCATATTCTAACAAACCATCAATGGAAAGCTTATTTATTCAGATTTAAGATGATGTGTACATCTAAATTTCAGAAAAATGTACCCTTATGACTGGTTTTGTGGTCCAGAGTCACATATATAAATGGGATAGTTCACCTGGGAATTATCAATATCTGCATTTCTGTACAAATCTGTATAAATTACTTTTTTCTGTGCAACATAAAATAAGATATTTTGAAAAAAATGTGTCTTTTTTTGTCCGTACAGTAAAAGTCAGTGGTCACAGAATCATACAGGTTTGGAACATCATGAGGGTGACTAAATAACAAGAGAATTTTTATTCTTGGTTGAACCGTCTCTTAAAATGAGTAGTTCAATGTGTATTCCTCACCACCGTAGTGGAACATGTGCTCTGTGTGTACTTTTAAGCAGTCTACTTAGTGCTAATTGTGCCTTTTCTCTGTCCCAGATACTCTAAAGTGCTAAACTGCTGATGTGCCGCCAGTTTCCTCTCGACGCAAACTTTGATATGCTCTGCGTTCAATCTTGGACTCAAGGAATGCCTGGCACATCTCTGCAGAACCACCTGGAGGGGTCGCAAAGGATGGAAACCGATCCCGGATGCCTCACTTTTACCAGCTAGGGTCGTGAGCATCTGTCCTTCTCCCAAGCAGCATGCTCCTCTATTTTTGGATTTAAGGAAGATTTCCGTATGATGTCTTCGGCCTGAATCGTATCGCCCTTGGATTGTCTGCTATACCTTCCCCGTCTAAAAGCCGTTAATGTCTAGTTTAATCTACATGTGTAGGGCCGTGTTGTGGATAAGCCATTCCCTCCACTCTCTTTCTCTCTAAATTCCTCTCCTCCATCCCATTCCCCGTGCCCCTGTTGTTAGTTGTTTTGGTGGCTCTGTGATTTTATGGCAGTGGAGTAATCGTGGAGAGGCCGGGGTATCACAAGCTTATGGATTTTGATAAGAGAGGAGGAGGAGGTGGAGGAAAAGGAGAGGCGGAGGAAGGAAAGAGAATGTCTAAGACTGGTGGGAGCAGGACAGGGCATGGGGGCGGCCGAGGCTCTGGGACCACCTCAGGGGTGCTTATGGTTGGCCCTAACTTCCGAGTGGGAAAGAAGATCGGCTGCGGGAACTTCGGCGAACTTCGACTCGGGAAAAATCTTTACACCAATGAATATGTGGCCATTAAACTGGTAAGTTCCTCACAAAACCAGTTGATATTGTTTGTATTAGAAGATAATGGGACACTGAACTTCAGCTGCCGCCTGTAGCGTGTGTGCTGTTAAACAGTTGCAAAAGAAAGTAAACACACATAGTAGTTTATAACATCTAAACCACATTAGATTAATATGCAGTGTTTGTGTTCACTTTTGTTTACCCAGTTTGATTTGGAAGAAAAATGTTTTTACACTTACTTATTACCATGTAATTGTGTGTACCTTTTATTCTACCACAGATATAACTTATAAAACCTATCATGATATATTTTCTTCACAACACACATTTATTTCCTAACCTCTGGTGAAAAATATACACCTAATAAACAAAAGATTGCGAAATTTCCGTGCTGTAGTACTTTATCTTACAAGTGTATGAACATGCAAATATGTAACTTACTTTAACAATTACACTACCAGTCAAGTTTTTGAACAGTGAGATTTTTAATGTTTTAAAATAATCTTCTGCTCACCAAGTCTGCATTTATTCGATCCAGCAAAGTACAGCAAAAACAGTAAAATGTTTAAATATTTGTTTAAAATAAGTTTTCTATTTAAATATATTTTAAAATGTAATTTATTCCTGAGATTTCAAAGCTGTATTATTATTACTCAAGTTTTCAGTGTCACATGATGCTTCAGAAATCATTCTAATATGCTAATATTTTTTAATTATTACCAATATTTTACAGTTAAGTAAAAAAATTATTTGAAATAAAAAGCTTTCATAACATTATACACTATACCATTCAAAGTCAGTGGGGAAGAACTTACAGAAATTAATATTTTATTTAGCAAGGATGCATTAAATTGGTCAAAAGTGAGTCTTCTGAACTTTGTATTCATCAAAGAAACCTGAAAAAAAAAAAAACTACGCTGTTTAATCTCATAATAATAATGTTTTTTGAGCAGCAAATCAGAATATTGGAATGATTTCTGAAGGATCATGTGACTGGAATAATTATGCTAAAAATTCAGTTTTGAAATCAGAGGAATATATTACATTTTAAAATATATTCAAATAGAAAACTGTTTTTTTTTTAAATAGTAGAAATATATCAAAATGTTACTATTTTTTTTTCTGTACTTTGGATCAAATTACTTTCTTTAAAAAGCATTAAAGATCTTCCTGTTCAAAAACTTGTGACTAGTAGTGTACATGTCATCTTTACACTTTATCATATTCCCTGCAGTAATTTTTGGGTATAATTTGTGAAATGGACTTAAATGTAGTAAAATGTGTATTGAATGCCATGTATTAGTACTACACTCCTATTGGTAGATGAAATTCAAGAGCAAATTAGATTTAATAAACACAAAAAATGAATTTTTTAATGAAAAAAAAAAAGTTAATAGTTAAGTAATTAAGTTATTACTTTTTTTAAATTTTTATAAATGTAGCCTTGCTGAGCGAAGTTTCATTTAAAAACCTTACAGATCCCAACCTTTTGAATGGTACTGTAAATATTTGCTTTATGACTGGTCAATGTCATAGTGTGGAAATGGTGTCTACTCTCTCAGTTACAAAAACATCCACTTGTTTTGGTTGCTGTGCAGGCCATGCAAAAGCAATTTAAGAACTGTTTTTCCTTCATATCAATATTTTAATTGAATTTGGTTTCAAGACTGCATATCCAAAATACACAGGGAAAGATGAGTTAGTGATTACAATATTATCTAGGGACATTAGAGTAGCCACCCACATTGTTCGTGAGCAACGCCGGCCTCAATTTTGAGTGTGTATTCTGTGAATACTTGATTCTCTAAAGTCTCACCACATTACAAAAGTCTCACATTTACTTCCCTCCTCATTACTTTTACTATGTTGCCAACTGTTCTGCTTTGAAAGACATGTGTGATCATGTAAATGAGACATTGTCATTTTTTACAGCATTTATCTTCTTGGTCTCACCTTTACAAACTGTAATGAGATCCTTAATCACACTTGATGAGTAAAGTATAGGTCTGTTGAAAACAGCTTCATAGAGATGCTACAACTGATTTCAGCTTTGAAATTTGCTAACTTGCTGATCGAGGTAAATGTCTGCCTAGTGGACAAATATCCTCGGTGAAGAAGCTGCTTTACACAATTACTGGTACTAAATAGAAGGTGTTTTGATGTTGCTCTGATTTGATTATTTATCAGTGTTAAATCATGCTGGAAATGCACGCTGAAAGAGTAAACCTGTTGTACTCCTTGCTTTCCACTGCTGGGTGTTTAATACATCCTGTGGCCTTTATGCAATCTGTTTGTTTTTATTTATTTATATATTTATTTGGCTCTTCCATTCTGCCTCCTGCTTAGTAGCGCTTTCCTCCGCATGTTCAGATCTGCTGGTGCCACAGATGACTCAACCCTGGATCCTGCACTTAACTGAACACAGACATTCTCTCACTTACATTATTTATGTAAAAACTGGCATTCAGCTAAATGGGCTCATATTGATCGCTTAGTCTTCCATGCCTAGCAATATCTTAATGATAGAAGTCACATATTATATATGATTAAATATGAGGACCACAACAATGTAAACCAAAGTTATCAAGTTATCCGTTTATGATTTAATACTTTTATGCTGAGGCAGTGTTAGTGACTGGCTTCTTATTGCTACTTAAGAAGGTCACCAGAACTAATTATGTTAATTTTGCTCTTTCATAGGAGCCAATCAAATCCAGAGCACCCCAGCTCCATCTCGAGTACAGGTTTTACAAACAGTTGGGGAACTCAGGTAAGCAATAAGCCGTACTTGTGTCTGTTTTTCTCACCACACATTACCTTAAAACTTTCTGTTTAGCAGCCGTTTTCAAACCACAGTTTGAGGCCATTTTCTTTGTTGTAGAGCTTATGCTGTCCACATCCTATTTACAATTGTGAGTTGCTTTTAGCCCATCCTGTCCACATCCTCTTTTCAGCACAGATGACAAACTTAATCAGCACAAGCTGTGGTTCCTGTGCATCGATTGCTCTACTTGCTCTGTTCTTTTCAGACAACTTTTGATAAGACTTGCAGGACCGAAAAAGGCTAACTTTTAATTAAAGATGTGGAAGGTTATCCTGTAGTTTACTTCAACAGTTAGTCAATGAATTGCAGGTGAAATAAATCCTATAGTTGCTGGTTAAAGCAGTCATCTCTCACTGCTGTTGAGCTGGAGATCTCTGTTCCCAGCATTAAGGCCTCAGACCCTTTTTATTCTGCTATGCATTTTTCATGAGGAGAGCTTTAGAAAAACATGACACTGTGCACTTTCATATTCACTCTTTCCTCTGTGCTGAAGTTGTATTGCGGATCTTTTTGTGTGCATGTTCGTGGTTTCTCAGGTAGTGTTTTTGTGATTGTTGTCGAAGGTACTGTGAAAGTCACTTCAGTCCCAGGCTAGACTAGGGCTCGGAGATATTGATAAAAATCATGTCTTGATATTTTTCAGTGTTCTAACAATGTTTGATATAAATCTGTTTACATATTTGCTTTCAAGTTCTTTTTTTTTTTAAAGAAGCCACAGAAACACATTAAGGGTTTAGTTTACTTAAAGGAATACAATTTCCTGATAATTTCCTCACACTTATGTCTTTTTTCTTCAGTCGAAAAGAAATGAAGCTTTTTGAGGAGTATAGTGGACTTCAATGAGTATCAACGGGTTAAAGGTCCAAATTGTAGTTTCAGTGCAGCTTCAAAGGGCTCTACACGATCCCAGCCAAAGAATAAGTGTCTTATCTAGCGAAACGATCAGTCATTTTCTAAAAAAAAATGAAAGAAAAAAAAAAACCTTTTTTTTAAACACAAATGCTCATTTCGCACTAGCTCGACTTCACACATTATGTAATCACATTGGAAATGTCACACGTGACCTAGGCGGAAGTACAGACCCAGTGTTTACAAAGCGATTGTCCAAAGAAAGTTAAACGCCCTTTACAAAAAAAGCAAAAACAGCAATGTTGGGCAATTTTTAAGTTGGAGGAGACATTGAGATTTTTGCTTTACCCTACCTTTTTGAACAGTACATAGACAAAGAACTAACCGTGTGTGACCTTTCCAACATGATTCCGCAATGCGTGAAGACGCACATCGCAGAGCTAGAGCAAGATGAGCATTTGTGGTTAATGAGCAGGTCATATGGTATTTCAGAAAGTCTTAATATTGTGTTGGAAGCAAGTTTAAATTTCATATAAGGTCAGAAAGCATTGTAATTTTCTCCGAATGCACATTTAATATTAGAATCATTTTGCAATGATTTCGAAACGATTTGTTCAAAGCAGTTCTGATCATAAGGTTGGTAAACCACAAAGGCACTAGAAGGCAAGCCTGCAACCTTTAGCCCAAAAAGCGTAACGGCTAATGCTGAAAGAAAGGAGACCAGAGGCCGTTTTCTTTTTTTAATGGACGACAATGGAGGAGAGGCTACTACGCTGAATAAACGGCTTGTTAGAGGAAACGGCTCATCATTTAATGAATCTTCAGCATGTTTTACACTAAACAATACTTTTGGATTCAATTATTTTTAGAGTTTACACCAAAATATATTACCATTTTATAAGAGAAGTCACTGACTTTTTGCGACAGGTGGGATTCAGTTTATGGCACTTCTCATTTATTCCTATGTTATCCGTAAAGGGCCATTGAATGTTGCATAACTCTAACTGAAATTCAATAATGTCAATGCTGTAATTTGATTGGATATTAGGACATATACGAGACCCAAGTTGACAGTTACCCTTTCTCCAATAGTAAGTAATACAGACCCTCTCATCTCCCAATAGTAAGGCAATCTCTGGTAAACTCCTCCCTTCCATAAGCCTACTCTGCTCTGATTGGTCAGCTGGCAGTGCCTGTTGTGATTGGTCTTATTGTATACTATGCTAAAGTTTAGCTGCTAAACTGTAAACACGTAATGTAAACATAATGGTGGATACGTTAGCCGAGTGCTAACGTGACTGATGAAACAATACAGTTTGTAAACCAAAATATGTCTTTATTCTTTATTAAACACAGTAATTAGAACAATGACAGTCTAAATTAATCAACACATTCTTAGGAAATAGTGGGTTCACAGCGAATCAGAACTATTTCAGTAAGACAGTAATATCGTGGTTTGCCTGGAAACCTAAAGCTGCACTAGATATACATCACATTAGCACAAAAAATTGATATTTTGAACACTTTTAAGTTAAAAATGCACACATAACATATTAATCATACTCACAGGTTGTGGTTTAGAGATGCTTGTTGGTCCAAAAAAAGAAGGTACGGACTTCTCTTCCATGGACAAGCATTTAGCAAATCCCACCTTAAACTCAAAGATTAGAGAAGCAGTCTGTAAAATGACAAGCACACAACAAATTGTTTGAATTGTATTGCTGTGGTATCGAGAAAAAAAAACATAATTTTAACCACTGATTCTTCACATACTCATCTATCGGCAATAAAAACATAACAAACTTGCTTTCACGCCGCAGAACACAGTGTCTTCTCGACATGATGTAAACACACTGAGATTTATTTTTGGCATTTTTGCCTTTATTGTGATTGAACAGATCAGTAAGGACAGGAAGCGAAGTGGGAGAGAGATAGGGGGTGGGGTCGGGAAAGGTCCTTGAGTCGGGATTTGAACACGGGACGCCCGGAGCGCAACAGTGCTGTATGTCGGCGTGCTGCCCACAAGGCTATCGGCGCCGACATGACCTGCTTTTTAAAAAGTATACAAATTTAATTTTTTTTTAAGAAAAAGACTAATTACTTCGCTATACAAGACCCTTATTCCCAGGCTAGGATTGTGTAGAGCCCTTTGAAGCCACATTAAAAATGCAATTTGGACCTTAAACCTGTAAATCCCCATTGAAATCCTCTATTTGGAGAAAAATCCTAGAATTTTTTCCTCAAAAACCTTTCCTCAATTTCTTTTAGACTAAAGAAAGACAGACATAAACATCATGACATCGGGTGAATAAATTATCAGGACATTTTAATTAATGAGTGAACTAATCCTTTAAAGTAATTGAAGTATTCAGTGTTCATATGTGCCTAACAGATTTCCCAGTCTATTCAAAATCTGTATCTTTTATCTGTTGTCCTTTTAATACACACAATTGTTCTTAATCTTAAAATAGATTCTACCTCATATGACCTAATTAACCCTCATACATCTAAGAATGCCGAACACCACAAAAGATTATTGTTCCTAGTCTTTATGCAGTCTTATTATGCAATCTCATTTTAGTTAATGCTGTGCTAAATTGCAAGTTTGCACTTCTATTTCAGAACTCTGTGGATCTGTTTTATAACTGCATATATATATATGTGTGTGTTCAGAGGGTGTTCCTCAGGTGTACTACTTTGGGCCTTGTGGGAAATACAATGCCATGGTGCTGGAGCTGCTGGGCCCCAGTTTGGAGGACCTGTTTGACCTCTGCGACAGAACCTTTTCCCTCAAGACTGTCCTCATGATTGCGATTCAGCTGGTCAGTGTGATTTCTTACTCATGTGAGACAAATAGGTTAAACATAATTAAATGTATTACTTCCAACATGACATAAATCTCTCTCATAGATCACACGGATGGAGTATGTGCACACAAGAAGTCTGATTTACAGGGACGTTAAGCCTGAAAACTTTTTGGTGGGCCGGCCAGGGACCAAGAGGCAACACACAATCCACATCATCGACTTTGGGCTTGCCAAAGAATACATCGACCCTGAGACCAAAAAACACATCCCTTACAGGGAGCACAAGAGCTTAACAGGGACAGCTCGCTACATGAGCATCAACACACACCTGGGGAAGGGTAAGAGCCTCACACACACACAGGAAAGATTCGCTCTGTTAGGGCTTAGGAAGGGTTATTAGAATTTCATGGGGATAAAGACTAAAGTACGCCTTAAAACCTAGCTTAGCTGCTAGTGACACAAATCTCTACATGCTCAGCCACAAAACTTGGATTTAATCATGATGCATGGGTAAAATGCAGGTGCTCTGTTTGGCTCAGGATTTGCACTGGTTTTGATTTTTATGCTAAATACATAAAATCATTTTATATTGTGCATTAAGACTCTGACTGAAGACAGATTCTAGTGTAGCTAGCAGTTTCATAAATTTGCTTTTCTTTTTATCTTGCAGAGCAAAGCAGGCGGGACGACTTGGAGGCGCTGGGTCATATGTTTATGTACTTTCTACGAGGCAGTCTGCCCTGGCAAGGTTTAAAGGTATTGTTGTAGGTGGAGTGAAACAAATGTTTGCTGCCTTAATGCATTTTGATTTAGGGGTTTGTTTCAAAAATAGATATGAACTGTGAAAATGATACCATTGTAGAAAGATGCAGTTTGTTTTATTGTGTTAGCTTTCTTTGAAAATCTTAAACCACAGTTTTTGGTATATATGAGAGATTATCAGTTCTGCAAATATCTGCAAATGAAAACTGAGACTTAAAGTAAGGTAAAAAGGTAAAAATCTTTGCTTAGAGTTTCCCCTTTATTCAGTTGTCCTATTCTCTTAACTGTGTTTTGATGCTATCTTTCAGCTTTGAGAGTCTTATCTCACTCAGCTAATGTCTGAAACATTGTTGAGGCCCGCTATCTGTCACTATCATGGAAAGTCAGCAGAATAACCAATAGCTATACAGCCTTGATAAGCTGACCTATTTAGAAGACTAAAGAGATATGTTTAAAATGTGTTTGTTTTCAGATTTTGGTGTCTGGTTTATAGTCTAAAGGAGAAAGTAGACTGAAATTTTATTATTGTGGTATAGGCATGGGATGATAACCGGTTTCAAGGTTTACCGCGGTTTGAAAAAGTCACGGTTTCAAACAAAAACAAAAAAAGTTATACCGTTCCTACGATATGTGCATTTTCTGTGTCGTCAAAGTGAAAGCGCAGGACTCTACTAGGTTGTGTGTGTGCGTCCCTGCAGCGAAAACAATGCAGCCCCTAAAAACATAATGGTTCATTAAGGTCTTTATGCACCCCTGAAAACATAGTTATTTCACCTCTGTCTAGAGATCATCTTAAATATTACACAGTGCACCTTTATCATCTTTTCAAAATCACGGCATTAAAAAAAAAAAAAAAAAAAAAAACCACTCGCTGGCTCTCACGTGTCTTTGAGTGTTTGTTTATTTTTGGAACTGTCACTAATGGTCATTTTTTTGCTTTGATTAGTGATTGCATTTTTTCCATTTAGAAGGATTTGTTTAAAAAAAAAATTTTTTTTTTGATTATTGTTGAGCTGCAGGCTTAGGCTCACACAAGTGACTGAAATTCAATTTAATTAAGAAGATTAAATTATTTATTTTTATTATTTTGCCTGATGTTCCACGTTACAAAATGTTCTATATGTTTCCTAAAATAAAATATACTGTGTTCAGTAAAAAAAAAAAAAAAAAAAAAAATGTTTTTTTTTTTTTTTTACCCAGACATTTAAATATAACATTGTAGAGCAGTAATTACAATACCGTGATACCGTGAAACCGTGATATTTTTATCCAAGGTTATCATACCGTCAATCTTATACCGGCCCATGCCTATTGTGGTATCATGATAGCAAAACTGTCTCAATATCATCGTGATCACATGGTGATATGAAACAATAGGTGCAAAAAGTGTAGTTTTTAAAAAAATGTTATACTTCTTATTCTAACATAAAAGGTCTTTAAAGTTGTGTTTTGGGCCATTATGCTTTGGCACAGTATCTGACAAATGAATTAAAACTGAAAGCACAATATAGCTTAATCCCTTCATCAAATCTGTTTTCAAAGCAAAGCGTGCACTTCGTTCAGGCGTTCAACACATTATCCGGTGTTTTCTATGCTTCAGAACGGCTCAGTTCACAGTGAATGCAGTGAACTCGATTATTGCATGTCCTGTGAGTTTAGCGCACATTTGAGAACACAACGGCCACCAGTTATGCTTTTTCACGGCAAATGATTACAGCATTTCACTAGATTTGTAGCGAGATGTGTTTTTGAATGGCCATTTCCGTCTAAATAAAAGCTTAAAAGTGCAGTATGAATTGCTGACAGCTAGTGGTTTAAATGAGTAAAGTTATTGCAGTCCAAATTCAAAATATCTTATTCAAGTGTAGAAATTAGGAAAGACGTATTGTAATTTCCCTACTGTAGTGTAAAGAAAAAATAATATACCTATGAAATATAAATTTTTATTTATTTTACAGTGCAGTTGTTTTTAAAATATATGGCTATTGCTGTCATAAGATTGAGAATAATATAAAACTGTTTTTATTACAATTGTTATTCTAATTTGTTTGGCTTCCTAAAACTTCCTAAAAGTGCAAATGTAATTTAGACTGAGACCATATACCGCAAATAAAAATGGGGTTGAGTCCCCTTTAAAGTTCAGGTACAAAACATAAGTTTTCTTAGTTAAGAACATGGGTTGGAGCTCTTAATGTTGACCTCTTAAAGTGCGTTAGATAGAATAGTTCAACTGTAAAATGTACAAAATTTTCATTTTTTTTTAATATCGCAATAAATATTGAATTGTGGACTTGTATAGAGATATTATGAGGTTTGGAATGACATGAGGGTGAACAAATAATGACAAAGTAGGTGAACTATCCCTTTAATTCTAAAGTTGTTTAATTAATACTAAAGTAAATTTCAAGTCTCGGCTCTAATATATTATAAAGATAAGGATCCACTTTAAGCCCAGAGTATACTTTAAACTAGTCTGTCCGCACTCATCCACATTGAGTATGCTTTGAAGGTTGTGTGCAAGATGGCGTGGACAGTGAAGTATACCTGGGCATTTACAGTATGTGCACTTAAAGTGTACTTTTAGAGTACTATATGGTAACCACATGGGTTAAGGTTATTTTCAGGTGTTGTACCTATTTATTACAGTTAATGTAATTATGTAAGTAAGTGCATAGTATGTACATACCAAACATGACTGAAAGTAAAGTGCTAATGCTAACAGTATAAAAGATACAATTTTATCTTTGTTGTCCCATTTCATTAATTTAGGCTGACACACTGAAGGAGCGCTATCAGAAAATTGGAGATACCAAAAGGGCAACCCCTATAGAAGTGCTCTGTGAGAGTTTCCCTGGTAAGCAGGCTCTTTTTCAAAGGGCCACATATCTTGTGCTCTCTCATCTCCGGTGCATTGCCTTAACTTTGACATCTTTTCACAGAAGAAATGGCCACCTACTTGCGATACGTGCGGAGACTGGATTTCTTTGAAAAACCGGATTACGACTACTTGAGAAAACTCTTTACAGACCTCTTTGACAGAAATGGCTATGTCTTCGACTATGAATACGACTGGGTCGGCAAGCCGCTGGTAAGTCTAATTGGATGTCATATCATAAACACTTGTTTATTTACAAAGTACGTGGATGTTGAGTTTCCTGTGTCTATACAGCCGACTCCAATAGGACCCATGCCTAGTGACACACCTCTGCAGCCCAGCGGCAGAGACAAAGCACAACCACAGACCAAAAACCAGGTGGGATAAAAGTCACTATAACCTCTTGCTGTTGTAAATTACACACATGGCTTTTTTATGCAATTTTACTGTATCCACCTTATTTTTCCCATAAGAGTGAGTGCGGCCATTTGTAAATTTTATGGATCTGGCTTCTGATCTCATCCACGTCCAGCTATTTTTAGCTGTACAAAACGGCTGCAAATTGATATTGCAAATTGGTATGTCTTACCATATTATTTTAGTGTATTATCTTAATTATAATTTACTGGTTTGTAGTGCAAACAGTTTTACCATTTACTGCACATTGTTATTCTTCTCATTATTTCCTTATAGTGGCTAATGAAGTCCAGAAGTCTTGTCCATAGGCTTACTTCCATGTTGAAGAATAAGGTGGATATGGTCAATTGATAAGTTGTAGTTTAATTGCTTTGATTTCCACTTCAAATAAAATTAAGGAAGTCATTAATTAAAAAAAAAAACAGTTCCAACTGACTAATATCCATATTTAAAACTGTTAATTTAACCATTATTTATATTTTGTAATGAATCATTTATATTTTGTAATTTCGTTTTGATTGTAATCAATGTGTGACCTGTTAATTGAACTCAGTTAATTCAATAATTAAAAAAATATCTATTCATTTATAGTTGAACTTTTTTAAACATTAACCAATTTAAACATTTTGTTAATTTGACAAAGTCATTTTAGTTTAAATTGAATTATTGTTAATTAGTTAGCTTAATACTTCTACAGCATTTATTAATATTAGTTAATGTTAATTTCAGCATTTGTTAATGCATTATTAAATTCAAAACATAAACTAACAACTGTATTTTTATTAACTAACATTAACAAAGACTAATAAGTACTGTAATAAATGTATTGTTCATTGTTTATTCATGTTAGTTAATACATGAACTAACATTAACTAATGGAACCTCATTGTAAAGTTTTATCAATAATATTTATTATATTTGACATTTCACTTTCAGTTTTACAGTCTAATCCTTATTGATATAAAAGAGGAAGAATGGGCCACAGTTATTGCTTTTAAGTACCAGCTTCCCTTTTTTTATTTTCTTTGTTTATTTTTGGAGAAACAGCTTCATGTAGTGAAATTTTTGAAATGTTATCCCAATGTTTTATGATTCTCTTTTAAACCGTGTCAGCAATATCTTTGTTTCACTCATCAACAATCCCAAGACAACTTCCTGCAGCCAGAGTAGTTTAGCTAAGATCTGTCATTTTCTCAAATGCTGTCATTTCTTTAGACAGTGGTATTTCCATGTCTTGGTCACAGTCCCTTAGATAAATGAAGTCCGTTACATACAAGTTTGGTTATGATTGGCTAGAGCTGTTTGTGGAAGATAAGAGCTTAGCTTCCCTCTCCATCTCTGCATGTCGCGTGCTCTCTTGTTTTTTCACTCACTTTTATTTCCACCTCTATTCTGTTAGCTAGAAGAGTCTGCTTGTGCATGGAAGGCGTTCCTCTTTAAACTCGTTCTGTTCTTTTTTTCTTTACACCCTCACCTCTTTTCAAAACCATTTATTATGCCCTTTGCCACTCCCCACCCCTTTCCCCCCATCGCTGTCATGCCAGTCTCCAGAACCTAAAGGAAGTGAGTCCCAGCCCACTCCCGTGACCAACAGGGAGCTCCTGGGGTCGCACCTCACGGCTGATAGGCTGGGGGGCTCTGTCCAGGTACTGGGTGTTTGCGCAGTACTGCATGCCTTTGGTGTCGATCTCTTCCTTTCTCTGTTCTTGTCTTTCTGTTTCTTTCCTCCTTTCACTCGAGACACCTCTATTCATTTTCCAGCTGTGAACACTTAAATGGTCTTTTCCTCTCTTGCCTTTGTCTAACACACATCACTTGCACGCTCTTAATGGTTAGGCTTGGGATCTGGTGACTTCATTGTGAAAATACTGCTTGTGTTGTTAATAAGTACTAAGCAAGACACATGGATGTTGGCTTGTGTACTTGTAGTTATCCAGGGTATACATTTTCATTGAAAATATTAGTCCCAAGATTTCCAACTAAACTCATTTTCTGTGTTGCCGTATTTCCATTATCTAACTAAGCGTTATTTTATCATTTTACATTTTCCCACTTTCCTAACCTTCCCTGGTTGGTGCTGAGCAACCTGATTTTGAACAGTTTAATTATTTAATAAAAAGCATCCTTAATAGGTTACTAAGCTCCAACCCGAGTTACATGAACTGTAAAATATAAAGCGTAAGTTAGATGAAATTGGTTTTGAGTTGTTACTCTTCTTTGACAGTCTTTATTAAAAACTCATTAAATTAATGTTCAGGTTATGAGCTCAACCAACGGAGAAGTGAATACAGACGATCCCACAGCGGGACACTCCAACGCTCCCATAACCGCCCCTGCTGAGGTAGAGGTGGCCGATGATACAAAGTGAGTACAATTTCTACAAAACCATTATGTTTACATTTTTTTGCATAGTCTTCCATACTGTGCAGTTTTCCTTCCCTTTTTTAAGTGTATTCAATAAAGATAAATAAACTGCAAAGATTTGCCTACCAGCCACTACGGTTGCAGTGTACTGTCAAAGAAAAAATAAAGGTTTGGTTTCATTGCAAGGAATCAATTATCAGTTTATAAATTCTAATATTAAATCAGGGTTATTGTTAACTGCAACTACTACATGAAACGTAAGCTTAAAATAATTAAAAATGTATCCTTAGCAACTAGTGGAACTATGATAAGCTTAAGTAGTAAAATGACTAAAAATGAAAAATCGAAGAAATAAGTGCATAAAATTACTAAAACTAAAAATAAAAGTAACTTAATTTTAGGTCTGCCGCCTGATAGTTTACATACCGTTAGTCAATGAGAAGAGGCTTGGTCGACCAAGAAACAGGAAGTGGTGAAGGCACAGTCCGTGACAGACAGATCGTTAACAGCTGATTTATGTGGTAATCTAGTACATTGGGCAGGACATCCAGTTGATCACTTCTGATTCATTGACCATAAATATGGCTTTTCATTTGAAATATGTAGTAGTAGCAACTTTACATTGCAGCTCAATCTAATGTTAACCTAGAAAAATGTGCACTATCGAAGTGTCTGTGTGGAGTGTGGAAGCTGAATAGTAGCATGCTCCCAGATGGAGACGTCAGTTGTGGTCACTGGCTCTTAAAATACTCTGTCATTTTCGGTCATACAGATAAGAGTAATACATCTTTCAAATCTATAAAGACTACGTTTATTTGTGTGCACTCAGAATAAAAACGAAAGTTGCACTTTTGCAAAATAAAGCAAACAGGATGAGCTTCTAGCCACTGCTGTCTCTATGACCTTGAGCACGAAACTTAAAAACTCTGTATACTTGCCTTACAGACATGAAAAATATATCTATAGAGATTAAATGAACCAACTTAAATAGAAAACAAATATTCTCAGATGTAATCCATATGAAACATACATACTGGTGCATCAGGTGTCAATGTCGCCTACTTCATCTAGCCTAAAACAAAGAAAGCACTATTTTTTCCCTGACACATTCATAATCATCATATCTGCCGGCTCACTGTGGTAAGCTTTTTTTGCATGCACTTGAGCGCTTATTAGGCTATGTAGGCAATTAAAGATTATGATATATATAGTTTAATGTCGACTCAACTAATGCTAAAAATGAACGACGACTTGTCGACCAGAAAAGTCTTTAGTCGAGGGCAGCCCAACTTAATTTTACATCATTTAAAATATTAATAATTTGTATAATAGTATGATAATACAAAAATACATAAATTTATATCTTTTTTAAAATATTTTAAAAGCAGACATAACACACAGTTTCTGCCAGTCTCATGTTGAAGGATTAGTTCACTACTAAATTATAATTTTCTGACAATTTACTCCCCATGTCATCCAAGATGTTCATGTCGTTCTTGCTTCAGTCGAAAAGAAAAGAGGTTTTTAAGGAAAACGTTCCAGGATTTTTCTCCATATAGTCTTATATAAAGTTTTATATCATATAGTTTTCTCCATTGTTATAATAATAACAATTAATTATGTGTAATTACATGCAAGTGACCCTAAACCCTAATCCTAACCATATAGTCACTACATTTAATTATTTAGTCGGTACTTAAATGTAGAGGTCGACCGATATATCGTCCGGCCGATATTTGCCATTTTTTAATATATCAGCATCGGCCGATATCCGTGTTTAGTAGCGCCGATTTAAAGTCAGGCACGTCTGCGGGCAGCCCCGTGTTATTGGTGCAGTGGAACGCTACTGTGAAGGACCCCAAGCCAAAACTTTTGTAAGATTCAATAACATTTCTGAGAGATAAAGGTAAGGTTAAATGGATGAGATAAATCAATAATGATGTAAACATAAACTACATTTTCTAAAATCTGAACCTGAGTTATGTGGTCAGGACCGTGGCGCCAGCTTCCTTTTAAATATATTTTGATGATTGCACCTGATGCGACCGTCCTCTCCGTCACCTCAGATACTGCAAGTTTATACCTATGGTCACGTCCAGATGTCAGTAAACGTTATTTTTTTTCAGCATGGATTTGGCTTAAAAGCACGAGTGATTAAGTCTATATAAGTGTGCAGCGATGGGAAAATCAGCTGTTAAAATGAACCATCCATTCATCATATCATCATGCAAAACTAAGAATTAGAATAATTGTAATAGGAAGATCCTGTGCGGTTAAATAAATCAGAAAAATATAGGTGCGGGTGGGTGGCAGGCGGATTACACTATTGCCTGATTTTGCTTTATTTCGTCGTCTAAAATAAGATTTTGCTCTCTTTTGTCGTTAAAAGTATTCTGAAACAAGTCACAACTGAGCCGCTGTGCATCTCCATTTAAACAGCGGTGTTTCGTTTATGAATGAACGTGAGTTTTTAAACGAATCTAGTGAAATGATAAAATTTCCCATTCATAAAGAGAGTCATTTGCTTTATTCAGGAATGAATCAACAGTTCGAATGAATCAAATGAATGATATGATTCAGTAATTAAATCAGTGTCTTGCCGCCACCTGCTGGCAGGTCCTCTCAGTTATATAAATCATTTAATATTTCTGTATTCAAAATTTTATATTTAAAACATTAAAGTTTAACATTAATCTCAGCTCTTAAACTTTTATGTAAATGATTAACAGTTTTTATATTATCTGTTTTATATATTTAATACTTGGTAAGTTCGATTTGTTTGGTTAAATTTGGTTAAATCTTTTATAATAATGCTGTGCAGTGCACAAAATCAAGATGCTTCATTGTGTTCATTGTTGTTCATGATGTTAAGTTTAGAAATTATGTGCATCCACTTATTACATCCACTTATACATCCACTTAGTGTGACATTTTAGCATGCAAATAAAGGGGAGAACTTCAAGATATCGGCCCTAAAAATCGGCCAAAAAAAAATCGGCAGCACATATCGGCCATCGGCTGACCCTGACCTCTGAACATCGGCATCGGTTATAGAAAAACCCATATCGGTCGACCTCTACTTAAATGTATAAATACACTGTAACAAGGACAAAATAAAGTGTAACCGTGGACATCAACGGGGTTGAAGGTACAGTAACAGTACCACTGGAGTAAGGAACTTATCCAGTGTCTTTTTCTGAAAAACAAAAAGTTAATTTATATACTTTTTAACCACAAATACTCATCTCGCAATAGTTCTGTGTCCACTTTACGCATTACCTAGTCACATTGGAAAGGCCAAGCTTGATGTAGGTGTTTACAAAGCGAACATGCAAAGAAAGCCAAATGCCCTTTACAAAAAAAGTAAAACAACAACGTCGGATGATTTTAAAGTTGGAGGAGAAAATTAGATGAGGAGAGAGTTTTTCACCTTACCCAACCTTTTTGAACTAGAGTACACAGATGAAGAACTAGCCATGCGTTTCAAGTAGATTAAGTAATGTGTGAACACCTGCAAGCGCATCACAGAGCTAGTATTGCATTAGACGAGTATTTGTGGTTAAAAGTATGTAAAACTTATTTATTTACAAAATAGTTGATCGTTTAGCTAGATAAGACCCTTATTCCTCGGCTGGGATCGTGTAGAGCCCTTTGAAGCTGCATTCAGGGTTCGTACGGTCATGAAAAACCTGGAAAAGTCATGGAATTTTAAAATGGCAATTTCCAGGCCTGGAAAAGTTTTGGAAAATTAAATTAACCCACAAAGTTTTGGAAAAGTCATGGAAATTTGTTTCACCATCTCTGTATATTAGAATATTGCTGATAATTTTGTTTAAATTCCAGTTAACGAGCGCACAAACGGTCACGTGATCGGTCGCGCGGGGTAACCAGTCTATGGGGGTAATGGCGACTCGCAGTTTTGTATCAAATGTAAGGCCATAAAAGTTATAAATATTTAAAATAGTAAAAGAAAAGTCTTGATTATAATTTAAGAGGTCTTACAGTTGGGGACGGAAAGACGATCGATCGCGATAGGGTTGGATAAATCTTCAAAAAGGCAATGATGTCATTGAATAAATATGTGCACTGCACGTTTCAAAGTCAAAACGCTGCACGGATGTCTGTATATGAATGTATCTGAAGGGAACAGACTGTCCTCAGAAACGTGTTGCATGTTCATTTCTTGTCTGACAAAACAGCGTAAATGCTGATTTGTGTATAGCTGTTACTAGGGAAACTAATATTTCAGCGCTCCTAAAGCGCCCCCTAGTGACAAAGAATTATTTTTATTTCCATTTTTTTTCCCAGGTTTTTATGGTCAAATTATTGCAATTATCTATATATCTTATATATCTTTTTTATATATATATAAACATTTTTGATTAAAATTTAAACTCCTATCTGATTTTTTTTTTTTTTTTTTTTTTTTTTTTTTTTAAAAAGGTATTTTTTATTTGGGCTAGTTAAATTAATTTTCGGGCTCCCAAAATCTGATAAGTACCTGCCCAAAGGGCTACCAGAGATTTTGACATTTTGCGACCCCTGAGCCGTCAATGACTCCCTGTCACTGACACTGCGCTCCGCTTAACTTGGAACTGGATGTTTTTTCTCTCTCTCTCTCTCTCTCTCTCTCTCTCTCTCTCTCTCTCTCTCTCTCTCTCTCTCTCTCTCTCTCTCTCTCTCTCTCTCTCTCTCTCTCTCTCTCTCTCAACCAAACCCTGTTCTGGCGTTGCACAAACTGCATGGCTATTATAAGAGTATGAAATGTGTGTTTTTTATTGTGGACAATTAAAAGGTCTCCACAATCTGCTTTTGTAGAAATATAGTATATTTCGTGCTACAGCGCACATTCTGTCAGATACAATTCTGGTGCCTCCGTGTCAATATACTGTACAATGCACAAAGCACACGTACGTTTGCAAGATGTCTGTTAAAGATCTATTGATCTGGAAAGCATCTGCTGTGTACAAACGTCTGGCAGACGTCTGTAAGATGTCAGTTTTACATACATTCTGAATCACAAACATCTAATAGAGGTCTATTTGACATCTGATAGGAAACGTCCAATAGACATATTGCAGATGAGCAAACTACGTCTTGCAGATGTAAATGCAGACGTCAAATAGACATCTCCCCATTTTTTTAAATGCTCCTAATTTTTTGAAGTTGGGAGCACCAGTGCTACCAAGTAAAAAAGTTAATTTCGAGCCCTGATACATATACATTTCATGAAACATTAAGTCATGAATATTTACTTAAAGTCATGGAAAAGTCATGGAATTTTACTGGTAAAAATGTGTATGAACCCTGTGCATTGAAACTGCAATTTGGACCTTCAACCCACTGATCCCCATTGAAGTTCACTCTATGGAGAAAAATCCTGGAATGAATTTTCCTTAACCTACAAAAGTATTTTTCGATTAGAGAAAGAAAGACACAAACTTGAATGACATGGGAGGAGTAAATTATGAGGAAATTATTTCAAGAGTGCTAATCCTTTAATTTTGAGTACCTATAGAGTAGTATTGCATCCTTCAAACAGTCTTTAGTTGCATCAGATATATGAAAGAAATACACAGCTGTACCACTTTTCTCAGAAAACAGCCAAGCTCCTGGAGGCATGTCGTTTGTGGAGCTAAAGAGTCATGACATTAAGTTGTTTGTTTTTTTTTTACTACTGTTTTCAACTATTGACTTGAACTGTAGCCAATGTATTAATGTAAATATGTCAGAATGCATGAAACGCCATTAGATATTTCCTTTAAATAATATATGCAACACCACATGGCAAGTTAATCAAGTTGTTAAAAGCTCTTCCAAAGTGTTTGTACTTGTATGTCACGGTTGTCCAAAAAAATATTGGTAAATAAGAATATAATCCTGGAGCATGTAGGAACTGTACATTTCATGGGCTTCAAAACTTTGTAACAGCATTCATGTTTTTGTTTTGGTTACATGTACTTGTACACAATTGTGCATTCTGATCCCATGCTACCAATATGCTACATTTTGGCCTTTTTTTGTTCTTGTGGGTTTTCAAAATTTGCTTTAAATTGCCTAACTTAGACTGTTTGACTCTTTTGATCTTGTCAGGTGCTGTTGTTTTTTCAAGAGGAGGAAGAGGAAAGCGCTCCAGCGGCACAAGTGAGGAGGAACATCTTTAAAACGTTAAGAGTCACTGGTGCGTTTAAAGTAAAAAATAAAAGGACTCGAGCTGAAACGTGGAGCTCCACCTCAGAAAAGAAACTCACTGCCTCACTTTTGGCATCTGCTCAGAGCGGACACACCTCAGTAC
Source organism: Garra rufa (assembly GCF_049309525.1). Classification (NCBI taxonomy): domain Eukaryota; kingdom Metazoa; phylum Chordata; class Actinopteri; order Cypriniformes; family Cyprinidae; genus Garra; species Garra rufa. Next base: position 30,211,282 of record NC_133370.1, read on the forward strand.
TCTGGGCTCTTACACTCTTTGTAAGAAAACAATTCAGTGGAACAAATAAATATATTTGTACAATGTGGGACACCAGAAGAGACTTCAGTGGTCAGAAATAAGATGATATATGTTATGTGACTTAAACACAGATGGACTGTTTAAACTTGTATTTTAGATGACATGCAAAACCATTATTTGAGAACTAAAAGGCAACCAGACTCACACTTACACACAGACATCCGTTCACTTTCACACACTGGCTGGATGAGTGAGTGACGTGCTCCATGGTGTTTTCGTTTTTTACGGGATCAAAAGAAGCGGGGAAAGACTGCTGACTGACGTATGGAGAAAAGTACACCGGATTCAGATGACCTATGTAAATTGTCTTTCTGTTTTGTTTTTGTAATTTAAAAAGTTGTTTTCAAGGTCTGCTCTCCCAGTTTTACTCATGTTGTAGAATGTGTGAACATTTTTTAACCGCTCTTAGTGTTTCTTTATTTTCTCTTCTTTTGTTTTTTTACTTCCTCTTTTTTCCTGTCGATGATGTTGTTGTAGCACAGTGGCTGGTCTCAGGTACTGTGGGAGACGGAGAGAAATGCATTGGATCTCTCCTCTGTGAATTGCACTTTTGGGGGGAAAAAGCAAACCGTTTGGCATTGAAATGAACAGGAAGCAACAGAAATAAACAGCAGACGTGGGATCATTGATACAGCAGGCTGGTCTCTCCCAAAGGGACAAAAGTGATTCTCTCAGTCAAAATTGTGCTTTTTTTTTTTTTGTATTTCGCATTAGATTAAGTTACCTGGGAATCATAGTTTGTGCCTTTCCAACTAAAACATTTAACACTAATGTGTCCCTCTCTACGATTCCTATCCAGGTGAGGTGTCCATGGCCCTGTCAGATTGTTTGTTCTCTACCGTGCGCTCCGTGCCAGTCTAACGGAGCCTGTTGGCATTTCTCAGATTTCTTTTTCACTGTTGTAAAGTGCATCATAGCAAAGCTCAATGAAGACGTGAGTCTGTGGGTTTATTCGCAGTAACAGAGGTTGCCTATCAGAATGAGGATGTGTATTTACATACCTATTAAATGTTGCTTTTCTTCTATGCCTCATAAGATCTTACATGTTGTGTCTGTGAACAATCACTGTTTTGATTTTATGGTTACAGTTATTTTAGTACAGTCCACATCACGTGACCATACAGAAGCAGTTGCAGTGAATCACCAGGATGTGGTGCCATTGAACACATCTGGAGGTGCAGGGCAAGTGCCTTAACTTTTATTGCACATGATAGTAGGTGGCACCCTTGTAGTTTATTGTACACTAGAGCAGGACCTGTTTACACTTTCTAAATAACTTTTTTCTTCATTTCTTAGATACAGCAGGGCCAACCAAATATGACATCCCGTGATTATTCAATCATTAATCTTTTTATAACAGACTTGTCAAGAATCATGAATGGGCTGTTTTTAGATAAAGTAGTTCTCAATCAGTTACTTATGATTTACTGTACATGGATTTATTGTTATTGCTGAATTTCTACCTGGTAAAATATTTTAGAGTTTGAAATGGCTAGAAAAATATGCATTCTTAAAAATGTTGATGAAGTTATACAATTGTATTAATTACCACTACTAGAATGGGTCTAGAAATCAAGTTTTAAAATCAGGTGACCTAATATATCCAGGTTTTTTTTTAATTATTGAATTAAAAGGATAGAAATTGTTGCATGTGAATGAGACCGGAAGCCAGACCCTTAAAATTTACAAATGGCCACACCTGTGACAATATTTTACGGGAAAAATAAGGTGGATGGACAAAAAAAAGTCAATTGGAACCAAAAGTCATACAGGGTTGCAATAATATGAAGGTGAGTAAATAATGGCAATTTTTTATTTTTAGCTGGACTATGTAACATAAAAATCATGTATTTGTTTGGCTTATCTTAAGGCTTTTTGTCTTGTTAAATCATTTGCCTGTGAAAGTTTGCTGAGGCCCCCTAGTTGAGAAATTGGTATTTGACTCTCAGTTTGGTAGAGATCACATGAACACAGTGGACAATGAATTATCTTTCAAGTCCCGTTGTTTCCAACATACATAATTTTTTTTAGTGTACTGTACATGTCTTGTTGTGATCATTAAATCAGCCCAAAAATCTCAGACACTATTAAATTTAGTTGTGACATTAACGAGTTGAATTCGGTGTTGCTGAGTGACAAGAAGTAAATTTCCTGTGTGAATGAATGGGTGTGGTGTTGCCAGGTTTTCCTAAAAAATTAAATGATTTCTAAAAATCGAGCGAAGCTGAAGGATCCAGGAAAATGTATTTATCTGATTCACTGTTGCTTTGTATAAACAGATTACACAAACCTAAAATGCATCTTGTTGCCAAGAAAATGTTTAATTATACCCTTTTACAAAATACTACTACTAATAATATTAATAGTAATAACAATAATAATTCTAAAATGATTGACTAAATATCTCATGGGCATGAGATGAATTAAAGAAAAGCAGAAAAATGGGAGGAATATAAAATATGTAGAGTGGGAATATTTGGTAACTTATTGCCTTGCAAATACAAAATACACAACTGTATAATGAAAAAAAAAGTTTAAAAACATCCACTTGACACACAGTTTAGGTCTAAAGTCTACATACACCTTGCAGATTCTGCAAAAAGTTAATTATTTTACCAAAAAAAAAAAAAAAATCCATGTTATTTTTTATTTAGTTTATTTAGTACTGACCGGAGTTAGATATTTAACATAAATTACATACAGTCCACAAGAGAAAATAATAGTTGAATTTATAAAAAATTACCCTGTTCAAAAGTTTACATATGCTTGATTTTTTTTTTTTTTTGTTTAGTGATAGTTGGGTTACGAGTCCCTTGTTTGTCCTGAACAGTTAAACTGCCTGCTGTTCTTAAGAAAAATCCTTCAGGTCCCACAAATTCTTTGGTTTTTCAGCATTTCTGTCTATTTGAACCCTTTCCCACAATGACTATATGATTTTGAGATCAATCTTTTCGCACTGAGAACAACTGAGAAAACTCAAATGGAACTATTACAAAAGGTTCAAACGCTCACTCATGCTTCAAACGGAAACACAATGCATTATGAACCAGGGGTGAAAACGTTTTGCATTTTAAGATCAGGGTAAATTTAATTATTTTGTCTTCAGGGAAACATGTAAGTATCTTCTGTAGCTTCTGAAGGGCAATACTAAATGAAAAAATATAATATTTAGGCAAAAATAAGAAAAATTTACACATCTTCATTACGTTCAAAAGTTTACACCACTGGCTTTTAATGCATTGTGTTTCCTTTTAAAGCATCAGCGAGTGTTTGAACCTTCTGTTGCATATGAGTCTCTCAGCTGTCAGTTTCTATTGTTGGAAAGGGTTCAAATACACAAAAATGCTGAAAAACCAAAGAACTTGTGGGATTTTTCTGAAGAACAGAGGACAGTTTAACAGTCATTAAAAAAGAAAGGAAAAAAAACCCAGCCATGGATGGATCATTCAGGTAACAAAACAGTGTTTTTTGTCTTTCTTGTGGACTATATGTCAACATATTTTATGTGAAATATCTTATTCTGGTCACAAAAAAATTGGTAAAATAATTAACATTTTGCAGATTCTGCAAGGTGTATGTAAACTTTTGGCCGTAACTGTATTTAAAAGCGAATTCATGTTAAAAAACAAAAACAAAAAAAAAACCCACCGCCAGCATACTCGCTCATAAAAAGCGGACCTGGCAACACAGGCGAATATCAATGGGCGTGACTTATTTTACACGTCATCACAACATGAATCGAAAATAACAAAACGCAACGCTATACGTTTTTCGCACTAGACAAATGAAACATTAACCATGCTGCGTGTAATTTTTTTTACCAGCACGACATTTAAAACTATAAATCTCAGTCGGTGAAAGCAAATGTTACCATTTAAATTCGCGCCTCCTCCATCGTGACTCATTTACAAAGTCAGCTGACCGAATCCTTAGGAACTGACTCTGACTACAGTGATGGACCGACAGCCTTAAACTTCACTCCACACTCACTGTCCCTGCGTTGAGGAAACCGGCGCTGGAGAGGACAATATGCTGAGGTTGATAAAAGGGAATACGCATTTTTAACCGACTGAGCATTGACTGTATCGCGTTTATCATGTCGGACTCCTCAGAAGCGTCGTTACCCGCCTTCAGGCGGTTGAGTTACTCAGTGGGGCATTTTCTCAACGACTTATGCGCCTCTATGTGGTTTACGTACCTACTGGTGTTTTATCACTCAGTGCTGGGCTTTCAGAACACATATGCTGGTGTGTTGCTGCTAGTGGGACAGATAGCGGATGGAGTGTGTACACCGCTCATCGGTTACGAGTCTGATAGGACACCCGGCTGTGGATCATATGGGAAGAGAAAAACATGGCATTTAGTCGGTGAGTGACAAGGAACTTAAAGGGACAGTTCAGCAAAATATGAGTGTGCCATCACATTCATGTTATTTCAGACCGGTTTGACTTTCAAAGAGATGTATGATATATATTATTCTCATTCACTCTCTTTTACTCTGTCTAGGAACTGTTAGTGTCCTCCTGTCGTTCCCCTTTGTGTTTAACCAGTGCCTGGGCTGTGCTCTAGAGACTCCACAATGGGTCACTCTCACTTATTTCATCCCCTTCATCGTCATCTTCCAGTTTGGATGGGCGGCCACACAGATTTCTCATCTGTCCCTCATTCCTGAGCTGGTGACTTGCGAGCATGAAAAAGTAGAGCTCACTGCATACAGGTAAACTCGTGGATCTGCACATGTAATGATCAACCATTCTCGTGATGCTCGTTTGGAGGACTTTGTCTGTAGTGACCGGGATGCTGTCTTAGATTTTTATTGTATTTTGATTGTATATTTTCTTTAGGTATGCCTTTACAGTGATAGCCAACATCACAGTGTATGCGGTGGCTTGGCTGATGTTTCATTTTCAGACTCAGGAAGGAGATGATCCTGCTATTTCGGAAAACCTTGGCCCGGTTGACATTCCTGTTTTCAGAGTGAGTGCTGAAGTGAACGCTTGGTCATTTCATTCTGCATTACAAAGTATTTCCATTTTAAGACCACGTGATTTTATAATTTTTGTGAACGTGTGTGAGTGTACTCCTGAATTATATTACACACACTACCATACAAAGTTTTTTTTTTTTTTTTGAGAAAAGTAAAAAGAAACAGTTATAATACAACTGATACAAATAAATACTGTTCTTTTATACTTACTGTTCTTTAAAGAATCCTGAAAGAAATGTATCACTGTTTCCACAAAAATATTAAATAGCACAACTGTTTAACATTGATAATAAGAAATAGTAATTAAGCACCAAATCAGCATATTAGAATTATTTCTAAAGGATCATATGACATACAGGAATAATGAAAATTTTGTTAACACAACATTTTTGTTAATATATTTTGTTTCAAAATATATAAAATGTAAAAGTTATTTTTAAATTGGAATAATATTTCACAATATTTCTATTGATCAAATGGATGCAGTCTTTGTTAGCATTTTTTTTTTTTTTTTTTTTTTTCAAAAACAGATTTCAGCAGCCTCAAAGTTTGACTGAAATATCGGAAGATCAGTTTTCATTTTTAATGTTGATTATAAATTTAGTATGAATTTATATTTTGACATGCATGGTTTCACTCAGCCTTGAATGTTCCAGGAAATTTCTCTCTGATGCTTCTTAAAATGAGTAGTTAAATAGGTTAAATGCATATAATCATCAGTTTATGGTTTTCAGCTGATTTTTATAGACTAGCCTTTTCAGTCTTCTGTTGATGTGAACCTATCAGATTACATAAATGTACACTACCAGTCAAAAGTTTTTGAACAGTAAGATTTTTGATGTTTCTTTTTTTTAAAGAATTCTCTTCTGCTGCCTAAGCCTGCATTTATTTATTACAGCACAAGCTGTAATGTTGTGAAATATTATTACTATATTTTACTATATATTATTACTAATATATGTATTTATTAATATATTTATTATAATTTATTTCTGTGATCAAATCTAAGTTTTCAAGTGTCACATGATCATGTATTCATCATTCTAATTATGACTGGCTGTTTAAGAAACATTTTTGTTATTATTATCAATATTTAAAACAGTCGAGTACATTTTTTTTTTCAGGATTCTTTGAGTAGAATAATCAAAAGATCTTCATTTATCTGAAATAAAAAGCTTTTGTAACATTATACTCTATACCACTATATTCAAAAGCGTCAGTATTTTTTTTGGGGGGGGGGGTTAGAAATGATAGAAATAAATACTTATTTAGCAAGGATGCTTTAAATTCATCAAAAGTGATGATAAAGAAATTTATAATGTTACAAAAGATTTCTATTTCAGATTAATGCTGTTCTTCTGAACTTTCAATTCATCAAAGAATGAACAGCTGTTTTCAACATAATAATAAAAAATCAATTTTGAGCAGCAAATCAGAATATTAGAATGATTTCAGAAGCATCATGTGACTAAAGTAATGATGCTAAAAATTGAGCTTTGAAATCACAGGAATAAATTACATTTTAAAATATTCAAATAGAAAACCGTTAGTTTAAATGGTAAACATATTTCAAAATATGATTGTTTTTGCCCTACTTCGAATCAAATAAATGCAGGCCTGTTCAGCAGAAGAGACATTAAAACATAAAAAAAACTGTTCAAAAACTTTTGACTGGTAGTGTAGGCCTGGTCAAAACAGCTCTCACAAGCTTTATACATTAATATCTGTTCATATTCAGAATCTAAGTCTCACAGTAGTGGGCATTGGAGCTCTGTTCTCGCTGCTCTTCCACCTGGGCACACGGGAGAAGGGACGTCCCCATCAGGAGGAGGAGGGCTCCAGTCCTGGGGAGCGCCAGCCTCTTCTTAACAACACCACCACTGTGGCTCCTCCAACCAGTCCACTGAAGTGGAAGCACTGGCTGAGACAGCCATCATTCTACCAGGTTAGCAGCCAGTACCAGTGTTACTCTTCAGTGACATGTAATTTAATTCTCAGCTTTTGTGAATAATCTGAATAGTGGCTTGAAACACAATGTTATCACTTAATCATAGTGGTTTGAATACATTTAGGACAGTTTTTAGTAACTCTGTTTTAACTAACAATCAGAAAGTTAATATCTATTTCTAAACCCTGTTCTGTTATTCAGGTAGCTTTGCTTTACATGTCCACCAGACTGATAGTGAACCTGTCGCAAACATACATCTCCATGTATCTCACCTACACACTACTCCTGCCAAAGGTACTGACAGCTGATAGTCACACTTTGCAACCAGTTCATCACTAAAAGTGTTGAAAAAAAATTCAGTTGTCTTTGTTTAAACCTCTCTTTTGCAGAAGTACATAGCCACCATTCCCTTGGTCATGTTCCTGAGTGGCTTCGCTTCCTCATTTATCATGAAGCCTCTAAGCAAGCTAATAGGCAAATGTGTGAGTATGAGTTTGCATGTTTCTTTTTGCTGCGTCATATACGTGTGATCAGATTTATGAGTTGAGCACACACAAACAGCTCCATAAAGTTGTAATTACCAGTGTGTGATTTTCATTGAGCACAGACTTTATGCATAGTCAATTATAGATTTTAAAAACGCACCTGATGTGCATCCTTGTTGCGTTAGTGCTAAAGATCTTCTTATCTTTGTCATCAGGGGAAAAAGTCAATTTGAATCAAGTCAAATTTTATTCTGACCAAAATAACTGTTAAATCATGTTACAATACTTTCCTTCTTATCTCAGGTAACTCCTTTTGTATTTGCCAGATAAGATTTAGTATGAAAGAATTACAAGTGTATTCCAATAGCCCTGATATTTAGACTAATAAAATGTGATGGCTTTTTTATCTAGTTGTTCTAAACTTTTTGAATCCATTGTTCACAACAATGTAGGCTAATATTTTTTTTTTTTCTCTGGTATATCTGCTGTAATGATTTTGCATGACTCTTTCAGTCGTTCTTGATTTGGTGAATAAGAATTTTTACAAATATTTTTTACTAACATTTGATAAAATGAGAGCTTGGCATAACTAAAAATGACACTTAAAATTAAATAGTTCACCCAAAAAAATTTAATTCTGTCATTAATTACTCCCCTTCTTGTTATTATGAACCCATAAGATCTTCGTAACACAACATAAGATATTTTTGATTGGGGCTGTGCAATATATCGAAGTTATTGAAATATCGCAAATGCACATATCGCAATATGCTATCGCTACAGCTTGCAACATTTGGGGCGATGAACAAAAGACAAAGAGAAAATCACTCACGGCTCTTGCCTAAATAACTTTCTTAGTTTAAATAAGAATCAGTGAATTCATGGAGTGGTTTATTTTTCCTTTTTATTATTCAGTTTCTAAACTGATGTTAAAATTATTACACTAATGTTAAAATGACATTTTTATGTAATGTTAGAGTAAAACACTACCGTTTGCTTTCAGAAGTTGTTGTAGGGGTGATTTCTTCTCACAAAAAGTGACCCAGTAACCACTGCGCAAAATGGTTTAATCTGAGCATGTTGCATTATCGTGTCGCATATGGTTTATTCTTTAGATTAGGGGTGCCCAACCCTGTTCCTGGAGTTGTTCCTGTTCCAAACACACCTGAACCAGCTAATTAATCTTTTTGTAGCACTTGATAATTACAGACAGCTGTGTTGGAGTAGGGCTGGAACTAAAGTCTGCAGGTAGGTAGATCTCCAGGAACAGGGTTGGGCAGCCCTGCTTTAGATCTTTCATTCAAAAAATTCACAAAATTCCAACCTTTCATTGAAGTAAAACGATGGAACTGGGGGTGGAAATCTCATTATGAAATAAATGTTTTTCTCTAGTTCACGTTGGCCACAATTATCGGCACCCCTAGAAATTTGTTTAAGTAAAATATCTCAGTAGTATATTCCCATTAATATTAAAAAAATATTGCAGCACACCAGGGTGGCTAGAAGTATAAAATTGTCCAGCCATGACTTTCTGTTCCTGAGGGTTATAAATATGAGGAACACAAAGTCCAAATTCCCTTAATCATCTATCACAAGGAGTAAAACCAAAGAATGTAGTTCTGATGTGCAGAACAAGTTTGTTGAGCTTCACAAAATAGAAAGTGGCTGTAAGAAAAGAGGTAACGCATTGAAAATCCCCATTTCCACCATTAGGGCAATAATTAAGAAGTTCCAATCAACTAAAGATGTTACAAATCTGCCTGGAAGAGGACATGTGTCTATTAGTGTTGTCACGATACTGGAATTTCTAACTTCGATACGATACCTTGAAAAATATCGATTTTCGATACCAAAGAGAAAAAAACTGCCACAAAATTAAAATTTTCTTTTTTAATTTAAAGATAAATATAGTCTAGAACATGACAATGAGGTATATGCATATGTACACTGCTACAGCCCTGTTCAGCTTCTTAGCTTCATTTGAGTTTGAGCTTCAAACTTTATTTGCTGTTCAAATACAACTGGTAGTGTAGGTCGTAAACTTTTTCTTTTTCCTTTTAGACCACACAATTAACTAAACTATCTAACTAATCTTAGAACTTAAATTAATGGTAAAAGATATTTGTTAGTTAACATGAATAAACAATGAAAAATACTTTCAAAACATTTATTAATATTAGTTCAAAATTAATTTAATCTATAATTTACTAATACATTGACCAATTAAAATCCAAAGTTATATCTGTTAATATTTTTTATTGGACCGTGCTAACATGATCCGATGTATTTTTATTACCTTCCGTTATCAAAGATTCAAATATTCTGTAACAAATGCATTGCTCGTTCATAAATGCTGGTTAATACATTAACATAACATTTGACGAACAGATTTTAATGCCGGATTCATAATCAACGATCCATGCAAGCAAACATGCGTGCATCACACACGAAAACAATGCTCAGTTGCTCACTGGATAGACATTAAGACAAATCACAGAATTTAAGTAATGTTTTTTTTTTTTTTTAAATAAAGTTAAATAAGCGCAGTTAATTTACATTTGACCGCAGTTAAAGTATTTACTCGTCTAAGATTCCTCAATCTGATTATATTAACGAACTACGGTAAAAAACAAAACAAAAAAACGGGACAACACTCATATCAGCAACAATAAAAGGCAATCTTATTTAATGATTCAGTAATGTTAAAATGAGCACAGTTCTTCTTTATATAGACTCGGGTGTCTGTCTTTCAGGTGCTTTGCAAAATTAGTGGTGTTAGTGCCTTTTGTTAGCACTGCTCTGTAGCAACTCTTACATATTGGCTTGCTTGTGTACTTCGGCTTTCCATGTTCGTTTGTTTCATATCCGAAATATTTCCAGATAGCACTCCTGCTGTGATCTTTATCAATCAAAGCTGGTCGCGGGGTCGCCGCGCTCTCCTTTCTATTCGCCTCACTTGAATGAGACGAGACAGGCACTGCGGTCACGTGTGGTGTTCGTAAACTCGCCTTTGTGTAGAAGTGAAAGGGACAGCTCGGCTAGTATCGATACTTCGGGAAATTAGTATTGGTATCGTTCGGATATTTCAGTATCGATATTTATCGAAATATCGATATTTTTGACAACACTAGTGTCTATATCATCCTAATGCACGGTGAGGAGGAGACTTTGAGGGGCCAAAGACTCTCCAAGGATCACAGCTGGAGAATTGCAGAGATTAGTTGAGTCTTGGAGTCAGAAAGCCTAAAATAAAATGATCAAACAGCCCCTACATCACCACATGTTGTTCCACAGGGTTTCAAGAAAAGTCTTCCTGGCTCACCCAAAAACAAACTCCAGCATATTCAGTTGTCAGACACGACTGGAACTTTAAATGGGACTGGCTTTTACGGTCAGATGAAACTTACATATTAAGCTTTTTGGCGACAAACCCACCAGATGGGTTTGGTGCAAACAGGGATAAAAAGTACCCCATGACCACGGTTAAAAATACTACTGGGTCTTTAATGTTGTGGACCTATTTTTCTGCTGGAGGTCCTGGACATCTTGTTCAGTTACATGGCATCATGGATTCTGTCAAATACCAATGGATAAAAAGTTTAAACCTGACTGCCTCTGTTAGAAATCTTATATGAGCTGTGGTTGGATCTTCCATCAGGACAATGATCCAAAACAAACATCAAAATCAAAACAAAAATGTGTCACTGAGGCTGAGCACAGAATGAAGCTTGTGCCATGGCCATCCCAGTTTCCTGACTGAAACTGAAGATGAAGCTGGGAATCTGAAGGATCTGGAGAGTTTCTGTATGAAGGAATGGTCTCTGATCTCTGGTCAGGTGTTCTCCAAACTCATTAGACATTGTTAGAGAAAACTCAAGAGCTGTTATTTTTGGTAAAGGACGTTGGAATAATTGGGTGCCAATAATTGTGGCCAACCTGAACTAGAGAAAAACATTTATTTCATAATGAGAATTCCCCCCAGTTTCCATTGTTTTACTTCAATGAAAGGTTAGAATTTTGTGAATGTTTTGAATGAAAGATCTAAAAGATAAGCGATGCAGATTTATTTTCACAGCCACCTTTGCTCATATTTACCAAGGGTGCCAATATTAGTGAAGGGCACTGTATCGCATATCACATTTTGCTTCAATATCACACAGCTCTATTTTTGAATTCTGAGAGCTTTCTGACCCTGCATCGACACTGCTGCAAATTCCCTGTTCAAGGCTCAGAAAGGTAGTAAGGACATCATTAAAATAGTCCATGTGACATCAGTGGTTTAACCATAATTTTAATAAGCTACGAGAATACTTTTTGTTCGATGTGGTACGTGAAAGAAAATAAATTGATGAATGAAGTCACTGTTTTTGTTTTCTTTGCACAAAAGGTATTCTCGTAGCTTCATAGAATTGCAGTTGAACCACTGATGTCACATATATTTTATCAATGTCCTTACTACCTTTCTGGGCCTTGAATGTGGTAGTTGCATTGCTGTCTATGCAGGGTGAGAAAGCTCTCGAATTTCATCCAAAATATCTTAATTTGTGTTCTGAAGATGAACAAAGTTCTTGCAGGTTTGGAACAACATGAGGGTGAGATATTAATTTCAGATTTTTCATTTTTGGGTGAACTAACCCTTTAAGGCCTCCTGACTCTCCAGTCCTCATTTAATTTTTAAAGGACCATCTGAAAAATAATGAAAGGGAAACAATGCACAGTATTGGAAGCTAATACAATATGATAGAATGATTTGTTTACATTAACGTTTCCTTGTTCCTTATTGATAGATTACCTATTTTTTGGGACTGTTGCTGATTTTGGCGTTCTCCTATTGGGTGTTGATGGACGCACACATGGGAGAAAAGGTGTATGGGGCAGCGGTCTTGTTAGGGATGGGGTCTGCTACCATCCTGGTGATGTCACTTGCCATGACGGCTCAACTCATAGGAGACCAAACAGTAAGTGCTGATATCAGTCAGTGTTGGGGAACTGAAAGTGAACAGGAACCACTTCAAGCACATTTTATTGAGCGCATTTGGTGTAAACAGCTTCAACAGTAATGCATGATTGAATCACTAAGATATGCAGATGTTAGCAGAAGTGAAAAAGGCACATGCTTCAAAGCGGCCAGTTTCAAAAGTGTAAAAAAGGTCGCAGGAAACTAAAATTGGGCTTTTAAAGAAGTCTTCAAGTTTCTAATTCAAGTTTTTTTCCTCTTGATAGCAAAGTGGGGCTTTTGTTTATGGAGCTATGAGCTTTACAGACAAGGTGGCTAATGGTGTGGGAGTTATGATTATTCAGATGCTACACCCCTGCCGGTAAGTGTATACATGAGCGAGAAAAACACTAAATATTAACTTTTACATTTTTATATTCACATGTGTGATTTCTCTCATACAGCACAATGGTATGCTGTCCAGGCTGCGTGTGGTATTACCACTATATCATGGTCATCGTCACTGGTGGAGTGGCCGTTTTAGCAGCGCTGAGTCTCTGCACGATCCTTATCTGGCCTATAAAGATTGTGCGCTGTAAGAAACTTGATAAAACTATCATTTATGTCTTTCACGCTTTTAAACATGTACTTCCTCTTTGACTTACTCCTCTTAATAGTGTTGCTGAATAACCTCTTTACCTTAAGGCTGACATGATGTTTTGTATTACAGTATCTAAGCAAGATCATATGAATGGTTCAATAAACAGCAAAGACTTTAAGGGTGAGGGACACAGGTCAGCATCTGAAACAACAGGAATCTGAACTCAATGATTTTCTCCACAACAAAAAATCAGAAACATCAATCATCCACCTTTAATTTAAAGGGGTCAAATAATGCAAACTTTCCTCAGTGTTTTGAGATGACGGATTGTCAAGAATTTTCAGAATTTGCATCAGTGTAAAAATCATATAAACTGGATTTATTCTAAACAATGTGGGAAAGTTTGCTAAATCTTATGCTTTTGAAGGTGAAGAAGGTAGGAAATGGTCATGATCAACTAAATTATGACATTATAAGTAAACTTTTCATAATAAAATCTATGACCCCTTTAAAAGTTTTTTTTGTTTTGTTTTGTTTTTGCAAATAATAAAAGGTTGATTAAATAGGTTTAAACTACCATTCAAAAGTTTAGGGTCAGTCATATTGTCAAATATTACAGTTAAATTATTGTTTTCAGTTTTAATATTTTAAAATGAAAATTTTAACAGTCATTACTTCAGTCTTCTATGGAAGGCTGTTTCCGCCACTGCGAATTGCACAGTGTAAACACAATTGTGAGGAAAAAAGTCAGAATTGCAAGAAAAAAGTCACAATTGCAAAAGAAACTAGCAATAACGAGGAAGAAAGTCAGAATTGCGAGGGAAAAAAAGCCAGAATTGACAAAAAAGTCAGAATTGTGAAAAATAAACTTGCAATTGCGAGGAAAAAAGTCAGAATTGTGGGAAAAAAAGTCAATTGTGAGAGATAAACTTGCAAATGTGAGGAAAAAAGCTGGAATTGTGAGAGATAGTCGCAATGACAAGGAAGAAAGTCAGAATTGTGGGGGAAAAAAATCAATTGCGAGATATAAACTTGCAATTGCAAGGAAAAAAGTCTGAATTGCGAGGAAAAAAAAAGAAGCCAGAATTGACAAAATCAAAATTGTGAGATATAAACTCACAATTGTGAGGAAAAAAAGCCAGAATTGTGAGAGATAAAGTCACAGTAACGAGGAAGAAAGTCAGAATTGCAAAAAAAGAGTCAGAATTGTAAGGAAAAAAGTCAAAAATTGCAAGATATAAACTTGCAATTGCGAGGAAAAAAGTCTGAATTGCGAGGAAAAAAAGAAGCCAGAATTGACAAATTCAGAATTTTGAGATATAAACTCACAATTGTAGGAAAAAAAGCCAGAATTGTGAGAGATAAAGACGCAATAACGAGGAAGAAAGTCATAATTGACAAAAAAGGTCAGAATTGTGAGATATAAACTCGCAATTGCGGGAAAAAAGACAGAATTGCCAGATAAACATATTTGCCAGGAAAAAAAGTCAAAATTGCAGAAAAAAAATAGTGAGAAAAAGTCAGAATTGTGAGAAAAAACTCAGAATTGTGAGAGATAAACTCGCAAATGCTAGGAAAAAAGCCAGAATTGCGAGAAACTCACAATTGAGGGAAAAAAAGTCAGAATTGTGAGGAAAAGAGTCAAAAATTGCGAGATATAAACTTGCAATTGTGAGGAAAAAAGTCAGAGTTGCGAGATAAATGCACAATTGCAAGGGGAAAAAAGTCAGAATTGCAGAAAAAAAATTGAGAGAAAAAGTCAGAATTGCCAGATAAAAAGTCGCAATAACATTTTTACATTTTTTTATTTATTAGGCTTCCAAATACATATATACCTTCCAAATATTTACCACAACAGCATTTTTTTTTTAAAAACAGAAGATTATAAATCTCTTTACTGTCAATTTTATGTACCCTTGCTAAATAAGATAATCAGTTTCTTTCAAAAATTCGTACTGACCCCTAAAACTATTGAATGGTAGTATACTGTATTTGATTTTATACATGTAATATCTAACATTTGTATTGTGTTTATAGATCTGCCTGAGGTGACTGGCCTTATGGGGAGTGATAGAGAGGACTCTGATAGCTCTGAGCAGCCATCAGTCGACTAAACACACAGCAGCCGCAGAGATTCTTCAGCTCTGATGCAGACAACTTTTGGTTGACACTTACATCACAATGGTGAAGGTTAGAATTCAAGTCAGGTTTTGGTTCAGAATTATCTTTTACACAAGCCATAGTCTAAAGGGCGGCCGCATCTTGACACGACAGAATTTCGCTGAGAGCCAAAGATGTGGTAACTTTTTAGACGTGATCAGTTAATATCACTCCTGTGTTCTGTTGTGGCTTCGCATTTCATAGTTTGGACGTAACTCAGCAAAGACAGACACTTTATTTTTCATATGCACATATTTTCAGGTTTATCATTTAAAATGTGTTTTTATTTATGATTATAAATTTAGTTATTTAAATCACATCCATAGAAATAAGGGAATTTATTTATGTAAGGACTATTATCATGAAGTTAATACAAGGTGCACAAGTTATGATGGATGCATAATTTCATATTATATTTATGAATCTATCTAACTGTTTCATAAGGGAATTCATGAAAAGGGAACAATGCTATTTTAAATCAGAGAACAAGAAGCCGTGTGTTGTCATTTCAAGGCATATTTTCAGGTGTGTGATATATGGGTTATCGCCGTTAAGGACCAGATGAGCATTTTTCCCTGTGATCAGTAGCTTTTTGTTTTATTTCGTATTTTTATATGCACAATTATGCTCATATGTAAGACAATTGTGTCTGACATGTTTTCTGTTCATATAATTTACCGAACAGAATCAATGTTCTCTATGAACAGACATTTCTGTATCTGAAGTTGATACATTGTAACCTCTCTTTGTAACTAGTTACTGATTAGCAGGAATGCAGTGACCGTGTGAGTAGTTTTAACATCTGGTCAGCTGATCTTGCGTGTTTAAACACTTAAAATAAATCATAAAAACTGACTTTCATATGTAACTGGAATGAATTAAATAGTCAGTGTTGTTGTGGAATCAATGAACAAAATCAGTTTGTAAAAGACAATTGTATTTTATTAATTTTGATGTCTTGTTCAAAGTAAATTTTAAATAAAAGAGTTTTTTAAATGACTCCGTTTTAATGAAACATTTTGAAAGAATTTTTTCCAGCTGGAAGTCTTTAAATTGATTAAACATGACAGTAAAGATTTGGGTCATTCCGTGTCAACTCAACCAGAGGTCGCCGGCCTAAATTTTTGATTTTGCTAATATTTATTCTGAAGAAAGATAGACATGTATAGTGATGAAAAACAAAATATTAAATGTCATTGATGAATATTTACTGAGTAATCCACTATTTTTAAATGGCAATTTTTACCTGAGATTTAGTCAAGTTACAGGGGTGTAAAAATGACTTCAGAAAGAAGGTAGCATCATTATCTTATTTTTACACAGAGATTGGTAGTTCTGTTAGTAAAATATGTTGCCTTTAGCAATGTTTGTTACATTGTGTGCCAATGTCGACCATTCAAAAATGGAGAAACGGCACTTTTCAAGTTGTTCTCCAAAGTTTGCATGCCTGTAACTCAAGAAGTATTAAAGATATCTTAATGCCCTTTTAGATATTGGGTCTTAACAAACTTTCTTTTTGGCATCTTTATTTTTAAATTTAAATATGGCTCCAGGAGTAAATCATTAAAATGTACACATTTTCAGTGGTCAAAAACCAAATGTGAGTTGGTTTGGGAAAAAAAAAAAAATACTTTTTTTTTTTTTTTTCTTTTAAAGAGGGAGGTCTGAAGAACAAATAATGTTAAAACTAGAGATGTATCTTGTTTCTTTCTGTCAAGACAGATGCATTAAACATACCTGAGTGCCATAAATATTATTTTTCCAAAAGATATCACAATGTGATTTTAGATTATAGTTGTTAATAAGCATTTCTTTTGGAATCTCCATTTGCAAGGCCCTACATCATTCAGTCCCAGAGTTCAGTGGTCGAAAACCAAATGTTGTTTATTTTGTATACAGCTAATATTTATTTTTGTTCAAAGAAGAATGTTTAAAGAAGAAAAAGTTTAAATTAAAATTGTATTATGTGTGTATTGTATTATCACTTAAAAATAATTATCTGTGTAATTCTGAACCCTAGGAAAAGGAAATCCTGGGTAATCCTATTTCACACTGTTCATACTTTACCTAGAATTAACAATTAATCCTGGTCATTCATAATATGACGTGCCACACTGTACAATCCTAATCCCTGGGTTGCTGTTATTATTTGCATATTTGCATTGTAAACGGTAATGACTAGATAAACACAAAACTACATTTGTTTTTTGACCGTTAAAAATGGGTAGGATACTAAATTTGAAGCTGCACTGAGATCTCTATCTCTGGGATTAAACTATGCCTTAAAATGAAGATTCCAAAAGTAAATTTTCTTAAGAACTTCTTTGGACATTCTTTAAATGAAATGAGTATCAGCTGTACACAAAGTGACCAACATTTGGTTTTCGACCACTGAAGATGGGTAACATTCAACAATCTGGACATGGAGCCTCACTGAGCTCCCCATATCTCTGGGACTGAACGATATAGTGCCTTGAAAATGAAGATTCCAAAAGAAACGTTTACTAAGAACTAGAATCTAAAATCATATTGTGATGTCTTTAATACTTCCTGAGTTACATGCACGGGAACTTTGCAAAAAAGATTATTTACTGTATGGCACTCAGACAGGTATGTTCAATGCAGTTGTCTTGACAGAAAGAAACGTTACTGAGATGCATCTCTACTTTTAACATTATTTGTTCTTTAGACATTCCTCTTGAAAAGAAAAGAAAGTCATATTTTTGCAAACTGACCCACATTTGGTTTTTGACCACTGAAAATGTGTAAATTTTAAATCTCTGGAACTGAATCTCATAGGGCATTAAAATTAGGATGCCAAAAGGAAAGTTTAAGACCCAATATTTAAAAGGGCATTAAAATATCTTTAATACTTTTTGAGTTACAGGCATGCACACTCTGAAAAATAACCCCTAAAACATTAGGTTCCCACCACTATGTTTGACAGTGGGGATGGTGTTCTTAGGGTTGAAGGCTTCTCCTTTGTTACGCCATATGAAGGGCTACATCATTGTGGCCAAACAATTCAATTATTGTTTCATCTGACCATAAAACAGAAGACCAGAAGTCTTCTTCTTTGTCCAGATGAGCATTTGCAAATGCCAAGCAGGCTTTTGTGTGTCTTATCTGGAGAAGTGGTGTTCTTCTTGGTCTGCGTCCATGGAACCCAGTGGTGTTCAGTGTCCGTTGGACTGTCTGCCTTGAGATGTTGCCGCCAGCAGAACCCAGATTCATCAGGATGGCCTTGGTGGTGATCCTTGGATTCTATTTTACCTCTCACTATCTTCCTGGCCAGCACAGGTGTCACTTTTGGCTTCCGACCACGTCCTCTGAGAGACTTTCCAGACTTGTGAGCAGCCACACTGCACAGCCGCAGCTCCTTTGTCTTAGCCATGACTGTCCACAAACCAACAGCAGAGAGCTTCTGTTTTTCACTTGTCATCACTGTACATGTCTTCTATTCACTGTACACATCTTTATTCAGATTAGAATGATTTCTGAAGGATCATGTGACACTGAAGACTGGAGTAATGTCTGCTGGAAATACAGCTTTGCCATCACATGAATAAATTGAATTTTTAAAACATATTTAAATATAAAGCAATCAATGAACTGTAGTAATATTTCACAATATTACAGTTTTCACTGCATTTTGATTAAACACATGCAGCCTGATGAGGAGAGTGACAACCTGTATGTACCGGTTATATAGTTTTTGTCCACAAGGTGGCAAAAGAGTCCAAGAAGTGGACACAATGTTTAAAATATGAAGCAATGCTCGCCTTTTTCCGCGCTAGCTTAAGTGACTGCATTCATTTCATGAAGCTGCAAACTATTTTGTGGACCCTGGACCGCAAAACCAGCTATATGTAGCACGGGTATATTTGTAGCAATAGCCATGGGTCACACTGATCGATTTTTCTTTTATGCCAAAAATCATTGGGATATTAAGTAAAGATCATGTTCTATAAAGATGGTTTGTAAATTCCCTACCGTAAATATATCAAAACTTAATATTTGATTAATACTTTATTTGAACAACTTTGAAGGTGATTTTCTTAATATTTAGATCTTTTTGCACCCTCAGATTGCAGATTTTCAAATAGTTGTATCTCAGCCAAATATTGTTCAGTATAAGGGACTCATTCATTTATTACATTAATATTGTTTAAAACATTATTTTAATAATAGTAATGTGAGTTTTTTTCTTTATTGTTTAAAAATGAGTATTACGAGTGTTTTCCATAAGTGCGTTATGCTTCAATGCTTGAGCTTATTATGATGTAACTTCTTTTTATAAAACACTGTGCGTAATGTATATGCCTTCAGAAAATGAGAGGTAATGAGCGTGAGATTTTTTGGTTATTTATCCAAAACTGCAGTTCATTCGTTTGTTAATGTGAAAAGCATTTCAGTTACACCTCTGATCTATTCATCCCCTGTCATGTACAACACCACTCAAAATTGCCCCCGGGAAAATCCCACCAAATATTTATTAATAACATCTTTGTTTTGAAGTGCAGGAAATAAATCAAAACCAGGCGTTCAGCTGTATCCTATTAAGGGGCAATTATCACTAATTGGAACAGCATTTATAGAAACCACTGTGAATTATCCATTATGTTATTGTGTAACAATAGATTGTTTCAGAGATGCTGTGTGGCACAGCACACAAGCGGTGACTTTTCTTCGCTTTGAGCTTTAAACAATAACAGTGCTGTGTAGAAGTTACATGTCAGTACATATGCAGCCTATTTTCTGCCTTTTCAAGCATTTTATTAGGACTTTCAGAAAAACCTTTAGACTGATCTCTGATCTGTGGATCGTTTGTAGAAACATTTAGCTTTCCCACTGCATTATAAAGAAATGGTTCACCCAAAAATTAAAATTTGCTGAAAATAAACCCTCAGGCCTTCCAAAATGAGTTTGCTTCTTCATCAGAACAGAAATTTAGCATCACTTGCTCACCAATGGATCCACTGCAGTAAATGGGTGCCGTCAGAATGAGAGTCCAAACAGCTGATAAAAACATCACAATGATTTATGATTTAATTAATTCACACAACTTTAGTCTATCAATTTACTTCTTGTTACAGTAACTTAAAAGCTGCATGTTTTTAATGAACAAATTCATCTTTTAGAGTTTCTCATTTGAATCAGGAAAGAAATTTATACGTATCAAGCACTGTTTCATGCAAAAACAGTCCAAAACAGTTCTAAACAAATATGTGACCCTGGACCACAAAACCAGTCTTAAGTCACTGGGGTATATTTGTAGCAATAGCCAAAAATACATAGTATGGGTCAAAATTATTGATTTTTTTTTTTTATGCCAAAAATCATTAGGGAATTAAGTAAAAATCATGTTCCATGAAGATTTTTTGTAAGATTTCTACTATAAATATATCAAAATGTAATATGCATTGTTAAGAACTTAATTTGGAGAACTTTAAAGGTGATTTTCTCAATATTTTGATTTTTTTGCACCCTCAGATTGCAGATTTTCAAATAGTTGTATCTCAGCCAAATATTGTCCAATCCTAACAAACTATATATCAGTAGAAAGCTTATTTATTGAGCTTTCATGTGATGCATACATCTCAGTTTTGTAAAATTTAACCTTATGACTGGTTTTGTGGTCCAGGGTCACATATGTGGATTTTGAGAAATCAATATTATGGATTATGGACTAATATTTTGGCCAGAAGCATCAGTTTAAAGTTAAAATCCCTTGATGGATTTATTACAAACATATACTGTATTATTATGATGTTTTTATCAGATGTTTGGACTCAAACGGCACCCATTCACTGCAGAGGATCCATTGGTGAGCATGTGCTCTAAAATTTCTCCAAATCTGTTCTGATGAAGAAACAAACTCATCTACATCTTCAATGGCCAGAGAGTGAGTAAATTTGCAGCAGTTTTTCATTTTTTTGTGTGTGTGAACTATTCCTTTAAGTGCAGTACAGCTGATACACATCTAGTAAAACATATAAAATACATTAGTTTGTGCCTCCCGCAGCCCTTAACGCCTGCTGTTTAATTTAGACCAGAATCATGCCATAATCTGCTCCTCATTAGGCACAAATCTGTTTGCAATGAAGACCAAAATCTACAGTCAGTTCTTTTTCGTTTGCGTTATTTGCATTTTGCCGTGCAGGTCAGCCAGTGTATTTCTAATATGCTTTGTGAAATAATACTAGACTGCTCCCTGAAGATCTGGAACGCTCGCTAAAGTAAACTACTAATGATGCTATTAATCACTGATTTTTCTTTTCTTTCACCCTCCTTTTTAAGATATTCTGTCATTTAATGGCAAATACAGAGGTTTTATTCTTTCCTTATTTAGGCAAAGGTTTACTAAACATTTCATTTATTATTATGTTGGAAGAAGAGGCAACATAGTGATTTGAGTTTACTCATGCTCATAGATGTATGGGCAATTCTACAAAATAAATAAATATTCACATGTCACTCTCTTTCATAACTACACTGCCTCTCAAAAGTTTGGAACCAGTGAGACTTTTTTTTAAAGAAGTCTGTTACACTCATCAAGACTGCATTTATTTGATCAAAAAAAAAAAAAAAATACCGAAAAAAAACAATAATACTGCTAAATCTTTTTACAATATATAATAATGGTTTACAATTTTAATATACATTAAGATATATTTTTTTCCTGTGATGCAAAGCTAAATTTTTATCAGCCTTTACTCCGGTCCCTTAGGCCAGTGTCACATGATCTATCAGAAATCATTCTAATATGCTGATTTATTATTAGAATTATCTATGTTGGCAACAGTTGTGCTATCAAAATTTTTTTTGAAATCTGTGATTTAATTTTTTTTTAGGATTCTTTAATGAATACAAAGTTGAAAAGAACAGCATTCATTCAAAATATAAATCTTTTCCAACAATATAAGTCTTTGCTATGACTTTTTATCTAACGCATCCTTGAATCAAAGTAATAATTCTTTCAAAAAAAGACTGACCCCAAACTTATAAACAGTGGTGTATATTGTTAGAAAATATGTCTATTTTAAATAAATGCTGTTCTTTTTAACTTTTCAAGTATCACAGGTTCCAAAAAAAAATTTAAGCAACACAACTGTTTCCAGCACTGATAATAAATCAGCATATTAGAATTATTTCTGAAGGACACTGAATACTGAAGTAATGCTGCTGAAAAATTCAGCTTTTTCTGCAATTAAGCACACTTTTTTGGAAGTTATTCCGTAAAGTTTTGTTTTTATATGTGCACAAATGTACAGAACTGTGCTAGCTAACCATGTGCTGATTAACATCTTTGAGCTAGGCTCAAAAGTATCTAAATTGTCATTACCGAAACAGTCACGGCTGAAACATTTGATAGAGTTTCCAGTAGTAACATCATTGACTTTTTTTTGTTGTTGGTGTTATCCCATAAATTTGTCACTACCAAAACATGTCAAATCAAAGGAACACATAATCCTTTGTAAATAAACAAAAGTTCACTACAATTATGCAAATGTTTAGTATTTTTTAGTAGTGTTTTATTATGTGAGTTTAAATTCTGTGATGTGTGTCACTACCGAAACATGGGATGTTTTGTCAAAAATACAGTATACTTAATCAACTAAGATGTTATAATAGTTTTTGGTTTATTGTATATCCAGACTAATGAATCCTTAACTGTGAAATCAGGATTAATGAACTTTTTGCCTTTTACAAAGAAAATTTTGATTCAAAATACAACATATCTCATAAATCACACTTAAAATATTGTGAAAAAATGTAATTGTTATTGATTTCCCTCTTTTTGAACGGAAATGACACAGGCTTCTCCCAAAAGATAATAAGAGGATGTACAAGAGGAATCATTGTGGAAAAAAAATATTTCTCAGCTTTTTGCCATGTCCAAAATTATTCATACACTTTGCAAACTGTCACTATGGGAAAATCCAAAGTTCTATACCATTCCAAATAGCCTCCTAATTACCCTGATTCATTGGGAACAGCTGTTTTAATCAACTCAACAGGTGAAAAACAGAAGCTCTCTGCTGTTGGTTTGTGGACAGTCATGGCTAAGACAAAGGATCTCACTGAGGACCTGCGGCTGCGCCTTGTGGCTGCTCACAAGTCAGGAAAGGGCTATAAGACCATATCTAAATGTTTTGAAGTTCCAGTAGCTACAGTGCGAAGTATTATTAAAAAATACAAGACGTTCCGCACTGTGAAAAATCTCAGAGGACGTGGTCGGAAGCCAAAAGTGACACCTGTGCTGGCCAGGAGGATAGTGAGAGAGGTAAAAAAAAAAAGAGTCCTGATTTAAATCCAATTGAGAATCTGTGGGGGGAGCTAAAGATCAGGGTGATTGCAAGGAGACCCTCCAACCTGAAAGAGTTGGAGTTCATCGCTAAAGATGAATGGGAAAAAATACCAGCTGGTCAGCAATTATAGGAAGCGTTTGATTGCTGTAACAGCCAATAAAGGCTTTTCTATTGATTATTGAGAAGGGTATGAATAATTTTGGACATGCCACTTTTTGTTCAAATGTAAATAAAAGATGAGTAATAATTTTTTCCACAATGATGTCTCTTGTACATCGTCTTATTATCATCTAGGAGACATCTGTGTAATTTCTAATAATAAAAAAACTTGCTGGTTGAATAAAAGTAACTTTAAGTCCGAATTTGCCAGGGGTATGAATAATTTCGGGCTTGACTGTATGTACAATATAGATGTAAGGAAAATCTTATTAGGGCAATGTAACCCTTCTTATTAAATTATATATTACTGTGTTATATATTAATGTGTACCTTGGATATTATGCAATTTGCATACATACTAAATTTGTGGAATTTTTATGACTTTGGACCAATTCTTTAGAATGTCCCATATAATATATGGTCACCTAGGTTTTCTGTCTTTCTCCAGCATTTATTTTCATTTTCAGTGCCTGTGAAAGCGATGAGTGAACTTTCTCTTTATGGCCATCGGGTGGTGCCAGAACAGCTTGTTTATCAAAACTGCTATATCCTGATTTCAACTTGGCAAATGTTTTGCAATGTGCAAATAGGAGAATGTGATTAAAATGTTTTAGTCAGTGCAAATATGGGTGAATTTAGGAAAAAGTTAATAAATGAAAACATTTTATTGAATTCGCCTTATATTTGTAAAGCCAAATTAGATGGGGTTTGCATCAAGGTTATTATAGTAAACTAAAACAGTTTGTTATTACGTTTGAAATGAAATTAGTCATTTTCAGTTAGTTTAATTTGATGTGCTGAAATAACTAAAACCAAAATAAGTCTACAAAAGACATCTTGATAGTGAGTCGGCTGGATCATATGGTATATATTCGCAATCATTTTAATATAGGCTCACACCCTTTGGATAATGGTGTTTTGTTGGTAATGTGTTATTGGAATTCAAGCGTTTAATCTTCGGCATATTCTCACAGCTGACAAGAAACGGCCTGTTTTCCCCTCTCCTGTTAAAACAGAACACTTTAAAGCCTTTTAGTCAGATGGCAAGCAATGCCCTGTTAGTTAAGGGAAGGGAAAAATGCAGGAGGTGAAACCTCAGAGAGATAATAACGCTGGTGTGGTTTTTATTTGGGGGAATCCCAGAGGCCACAATCACATCCATATTGGCAGCAATCAAACATGTAGCAGGTCCTAAACATTTACTGCACACACTCATTAAAGATGATTAAAAACATCTCGGAGAACGGATCAGACAGGTTTAAATGGTGAGGGACATTTAAAGACTTCACAGCCTAATTGAAAACAACAACAGGAAATAGAAACTGTTGGTGGAGTGAAAAAAAAAAACCCAGCTGTTAAAGAACAAAACAAGATCGATCTTAGAATTAGAAGAAAACTGAAATTAATAAAGCTAACTGGTGAGTAAAAAAGAGGGCTAAATTAATCAGAACAATCAGTCTAAAACAGCTGGAAACTAGTTTTTTTTATATTCTATTCACTATTTGAAATAATGTCACTCTTTCTTCTGATCAAGCGTTTAGTGCATAAAATGTCTGCTTTATTACTTGTTTGTCTTTTTAGAAACAAAGTAACAGTCACTCACTAGTCGCTACATAAATAGCATGCTTCATAGTTTGGAGTTCAAATAAATAGTATGTTTCAAAGTTTAAATAATCGGAATGTTTCAGAGTTTAAAGTTCAAATAAACAGAATGTTTCATACTTTCAGCTCTGCAAATATAGGACTCGCATTGGCTTCGCATTTAGCTGTGTACTTCAAGTCATGTAATGAGTTGAAAGAGAGGTGAGTAGAGTAATAAAAACATCTTCATTTATTGTTCCCTGGTGTATTGATCGGCTCACTCAGTGCTTTCAATGTTTTATTACTATTTAATATATGGCTATATTCATTTTTCATCATATTACATCATTTGGCACTTTCGAAATATGTCTGTTTATTATCCATCAGGCTACTTTGTCCAGGGCTGTAAATGTTTGTTTTTCCATCCAAAGACAATCAGTGTGGATGAAGTACCGATCCAGGAGGAACACCATGGGTCGGTTTCCAAAAATCACTGTGCAAGTGCACATTTCAGTGTCCCAATGTGTAAAACAGCACTGGTTTGGGATGAAAGGCAACTTAACTGAGGTTCACCACACATCCAAAGAACCAATCATGGGGTGTGCATTTATATTATTTACATTTAAAGCCTCCCTTCTGTAATGTGTTTGATGATCATTTCCATGTTTTAGAAAAATCTACTTTAATGTTATTTACACACACATATGAAGCCTGTTTCTGCCAGTGAATAAAAAATAAAAAGGGTAAAATTGACTTTTTATCTCATAATTCTGACTTTTTTCTCACAATTGCAAGTTTACAAGTTTCTGAATTTCTTTCTCAAAACTGTGAGATATAATTGCGAGTTATAAATCGAGTTCTGAGGAGAAAAAAAGACTGATATGTTCACAGAATTGCAAGTTTATATCATGCAATTCTGACTTTATAACTATATCACGCAACTGCAACTTTATTTCTCAGAATTGCGAGTTTATATCACGGAATTCTGACTTTTTTTCTCTAAATTGCATCATATAAACTCACAATTCTGACTTTTTTCTCCTCAGAACTGTGAAATATAAACGTGCAGTTGTTAGTTATAAAGTCTGAATTGCTAGATATAAAGTCAGAACTGCGGGATATATACTACAATTGCGAGAAATAAGAAATTTGCAGTTCTGATTTTGTTTCTCGCAGTTGTGAGATTGTATCTCGCAATTCTGAATTTCTTTCTCAGAATTGTGAGATATAAACTCGCAATTGCGAGTTATAAAATCCAGTTTTGAGGAGAAAAAAGACTATGTTCACAGAATTGCGAGTTTATATCATGCAGTTCTGACTTTATAACTACATCACGCAATTGTGACTTTATTTCTCAGAATTGCAAGTTTACAACTTGCAATTCTGACTTTTTTTTCTCAGAACTGTGAGATATAAACACACAGTTGTTAGTTATAAAGTCAGAATGGCTAGATATAAAGTCAGAACTGCGGGCTATATACTACAATTGCGAGAAATAAGAAATTCGCAGTTCTGACTTTTTTCTCGCAGTTGCGAGTTTGTATCTCTTTTTCTTTCTTTTTCAGAATTGTGAGATATAAAATCCAGTTCTGAGGAGAGAAAAAAAAAAGACTGATATGTTCACAGAATTGCAAGTTAATATCATGCCATTCTGACTTTATAACTATATCATGCAATTGAGACTTTATTTCTCAGAATTGCAAGTTTATATCACGGAATTCTGACTTTATAATACGCGACTGATAGTTTATAACTTACAATTCTGAGAAAAAAAGGTTTATTTATTTATTTTTTATTTAGTGGCGGAACTGGCCTCCATGTATGACAGTAGCTTTCTGTAAATTAAAAGTGGAAATTATTATATTGGTTGAGGGAAAAAACAACAACGCCAACATTACAAAAAATAACATTAAAAAGTGTATAATTGATTTTCTAATAGTTTTTCTAAAGAAACTGTCCAATCTCAACACCAGCAGGTAAAGTTACAGCCCATTGATTTTAACAAACCCCGTTAAAAACCTCCATCGCGATATGATTGGATATGACCGGTTATGTCCAATAATGACTGATTGCAGAACAGCAGAACCATACGTCACAGCAGTCACACGGCAGCAGCGCCACGGCAGCAGGCTCAGACGGCAGTGGGCGGAGTCTCCTGCTGCAGCCCAATCAGGTCCCACAAAATATCCGTCCTAAATAGTATTCGAAAATAGAATTGGTATGTCCTAAAAAGTATTCCAAAGATTTCCGGACGGTCTACTACAATTTACCTTTAGAATTCGAAGTACGGATTAATGCGCACTCTAACGGCTATTATATTGCCCACAGCACATTGAGTGTTGAACGAGGATTTGATTAGAACTACAAACTAAAAAACTACAAACATGGCGTATATGCGCGACCAACGGATGGGTAGAAAAATGGGGTTTAAGTTATAAATAATCAGTGTGTAACCTTATAAAAATATATATTTATTTAATGTTATTCGCATTATATTTCATGTGCAGCAACATAATGAACTTTTATAATGGCAGAAACAAATGATGAGAGTCTGCTGGCCAAAGAGCCCTTCATGTTTCACTTTGAATTTAAGGATGATATGGACATTTCCTTAATGAGTGTGTGAACAAATCATGCCTCTGGATTAATTGCATGTTTAAAGAGTTTTGATTTATTTTAGGTTTAAACTAATTTAGTTAGGTGAGTAATGTGTGGTTATTATTGTTGTTAAATGTGTGCCTTCTGTGCTATATGTTTTGTTTGATTTTGTAATATTTTTTTTTGGAAAATCCAGTTTGTGATGGGTATAGTGTATAGTACATGGTATTATGTACAATGAAAAATTGGTTAATACTGAAATGATTAGGTAAAAAATATAGTTTAACTAAATAAAAACATTCTATTGCTCAAGTTTTGTTTTGTTTTTTGTTTGAGCTTTGTACTCAGTTTATACTGTTTAAAAATATATGGAAAAATATAGACGTTTTTCCTGAACGCGGAAGTAAGTCCGACTCTTAACTGAAAGAATGCTTTGCATTTCCGGTCTGCATTGTTTCTAGTCAAATTAGGGTATATTCCGAGCTAATAAACTAATGTTAAACCTATTAAAATGTTTTTAAAAAGCACATGGCTCCATAGCGCCATCACTTGGCAATGTCGCAATGACCGTAATTTGTCAGTGCCTCACTTTAATGAGTGTGTAGATGACACGAAGCAGCGGAAGTTAGCTACATTAAAAACAGATGGACGCTATTTGAATGGGTTCCTATGGAGACCGGAACAGAAAAGCATTCAATCTGACGTTAGAATTCGTAATGGCGGCGCTCATCGTTTACTCAGGAAAAAGGTCTATAAGTTGATCATTATTTTCACCCACTTTCGATCTCAGATGGAGACTCCGCCCACTACCGTCTGAGCCTGCTGCCGTGGCGCTGCTGCCGTGTGACTGCTGTGACGTATGGTTCTGCTGTTCTGCAATCGGCCCTATCTCGTTATGTCCGGCTGTGATTGGTTAATGCGATAAATCCCGCCTCTTTTGTGTTTGTGCGCGTTCCGTGTTCGCGAATCAGTCTGAATGAACAAAATAATGGCGTGAATAGGATGACTAATTAAAAAAAAGGTAAGTAAACAACTCAAATACTTCAAATATAACCACTTTTATTGCCAAAATGTGACATAAAATGGCTTGAGAACGTGATCTGTATGAGTTTTTAGTGGGTAACTAGCTTTACAGAGCTTTGCAGAATGATAGTTCAAGTTAACTATTAATAAGAATAGCTGAACAAGTTCACAAATAAAATATATAGTTTGAATTGACTTGAGCTATTATTTTGGAATAAATGTAAAATGCTTTAAAACACTATCTTGATGTGATTCATACTTGGCTTGTAATTATATATAGCCTAATATATAATTAAATACTAATTTTAATACTAATTGTAATTTCCACTGTTTAGTAAAATGGCATGAGAGAGTGATTGGCAGTGACAGACCCTGTGGAAAACAAGCTGTCAATGCCACATCAGTTGTTATGGAGGGAGGCAGCTCTCTCCTCTAGATATCTCAGCAAACTGGACCTCTAACCACCAGGGCCTGGGAAAAACATGAACTTGTTGGTGCTTTCCAAGAATGACATGTATTCATTCCCGTTCTTTAACATGATTCAGGCCCCAAGGCCTGATTATCAATGACTAACATGGTCATATTTCCAATGGCTGATTGTGGAGAATCTCTTTGGACCATGTTGGTGCCATATGTTACAAATTGAAGCCAGAATTCAACATTCAGTGCTTAAATATGCTACAAACAAAAACACGGGGAAATTAACTGGAATTTGTCCATGAATAACTAGACAAATGTATTACTAGACATGAAATAAGTCTTTTTAAGCTTTGCATATTTATCTAACTCAGTAGAGTTTCAAAAAGAGAGGTTTGGATTTGGTCACGCATATCTGTGTCATCTGACGTCTCTGTTGATGTGATTTAATGTCAGTCCTGGTTGGAACTGACGTGTTTTATTCACTGTTGCTGCGGCGGGTGAAAAAAAAAAAGAATGAGAGACGGAGAGAAGGAGAGATGGAGGAGAGAGGAAGAGAGCATGCTGCCACTGGATCGTCACACCCACCACGTGTGTTGTGTTTAGACAGCTGCTGTTCAAATGACCTGCCTGTGGACAAGAAACATGCACTCCACATAGCCGTAAATCATCTCGATTATGGAGTTGGTAAAGCTTACAGGGATCTCTGTAGAGCACTTACTGAATAATAATTGTCTCTTCAAAGTACAGCACCATATTATGCTCTGACATGCAAGCATACCTCACTAGATTAGTTTGACACTTCACGTGCATTCACAACAGTACCACAACGATGCGTGCGGTAGAAGACTGATACGGAAGAGAAGAGATTGTTAAAATAAAGTTGTTATTTTGTGCACACAAATTATTCTCATAGCTTCATAAAATTACATTTGAACCACTGATGTCACATGGACTATTTTAACAATGTTCTTACTACCTTTCTAGGCCTTGAACGTGTCAGTTGCTTTGCTGTTTATGCGGGGTCAGAAAGCTCTTGGATTTCTTCAAAAATATCTTTAATTTGTGTCCTGAAGATGAACGAAGATCTTACGGGTTTGGAACGACATGAGGGTGAGAAATTAATGACAGACTTTGTATTTTTGCGTAAACTGTCCTTTTAACAGTTGTTTCCACCAGCATTATGCACTACCTTATAATTCTACAAATCATATCCTGGTGAAGGTAAAAAAATTTAAAGTGGAAGCTTTTCCTGTGTTTAAACTGCATTGTTTCAAAGGTTTGTTTTGGATTGGAGGATGAATGAAATGGAGTCAACCTGATCTCATGACGAAAAGGTACCTGTGAGAACTTTTTCGCAAGATACAAAATACATAACGAAATGTCCACTGAGTGGCGCTGAAAGAGTGTTAATTTTTTTTCCATGCAACAGATCAACGGTACTTTTAATATGATGTCGGTTTTGTATGTGTCACCACAGTTCTGAGCTAAAATGTCTGTTGAGTGGCGCTATAACTAATGCTCTGTGACATTTTAAAATAACGTACCATCTGCACTACACCAAAACCTACCCGATAGATTGAACAAAAGCGAATGTGGCGTAAAAAGCAAAAGCAAGCATGCCATTTTAGCTTGTTTTTTTCGATCTTTTAGGTCTTTCATTGTGAGACATGTTTTTCACGGGATTCGTACCCAAGGATTCCACATCCGAAGTAGGGTTGTGACGATGAGGAAATTTCCCCACCGGTTAATCGGCACGTGATAACACCGGTAATACCGGTATCACCGTGGGGGTGGGGGTTTGCTCTTTTTTCTGCTTTTAAATAGCTTATAAATGCGTGCGTATTATACTTTCACTTTCAGTTTTGCAGGAATTGGCAATTCGGCGTCAATTGTTTTAATGGACGACAACGAAACTACAAAAAAAAAAACTTTGAACCCAAAATATTGCCAAACAGGTGCTTTTGGACACTAAATAGTCCGCCATTCTCTTTCTGTAAATTCGACTCCTCGCACAGATAATTAACACGGCAAATTCACCATCAGCAATCACACTCCGTATCCAAGCACTACAAGAGAATCCCTTTAAATAGCCAAGCAGTCTTACCTTCATCATCTCTTGTTTTCAGCATCCCTCTCCCTGGGCAGGGGGAGTGCTCCGGGCTCGGCCAAACATGCTTAACTTTTACGCTGTTTATTATATGTAAGCGCGAACTCCTCACGTGATAAATGAAATATGACGCATTGTAGCTATGTTCAGTTTTTAATTATATTGCATGCTCTCGTCTTAAGTAAATTATTTAGAATGATATTTTCCATTCAATTCAAATAAATATTTAATAAAAAAACGAATACTTAAAAAAAAAAGAGACGGTGTCACGGTGGAAAAGTGATGTCACCGGTGTTGCGTCTTAAAACCGTTAACACCGTCAACACCGTCTATCGTGGCAAGCCTAATCCGAAGTCCAATTCCATGCAAGCTGAGCTCCAGAGCAAGCTTGTTACGTCTGGAAAGTGAAACATATGAAGCTGTAATCATAACCGTGTATGAAGACGATTATAAATGCTCACTGTTTTACCGCCTCTAGTGTTAATTTCTGTTGGAAACTCCAGTGATATGTACTTATATGTATTTTGTGTCTTGCGAAAAAGCTCCACACAGATATGTTTTCATTATAGGATCAGGTAGAATAGAGTTGTGTAATTGTAAAAACCAATTGAATTATGTTTAAGTGAACAAGAAAATGAACGTCAATCTATAATAAGTTGTAATAGTTGTCTTTAACCTACTGGCTGCACTTATCGCATATTAAGCAGTTTATTAATAGTAAAAAGTGCTATTTTAAAGAAGAAAAAAAATAAATCAACATTTAAATATTTAAAAAAATTGCCTACACTAACAAATGCCAAGTTCTGTCAGGATACTCTAGATGGCACAGGATGATGTGTAGTCAATGCAAACTAATGATATTCACATTGTTAAACTACTTGGCCCAAGCTAGGCCAATGAGCTCACTGCTTTTCCTTTAAATGGCTGGTCAGCATTCACTAAAGCACTACAGCATTGCCGCACGCTTTCAGAGTTCCTCTGAAACCCTCCACCTCCCCATCTCCACCTGTATAGATCTTAGCATATTATGCTATTTATGCTGCAGCAGTACTGTATGTCTGAAATACTCACTGCACCATATCGGCATATGTATTGGCAGTGGCAAGTTTTGCAGCACTGTACTTGCTTTGCAGCATCAGCAATAATCTACAACTACAGCAATAACCAACAGCTGCAACGTAGATGTTTTCTACCAAGACCAAATACATTAACATTGTCATATCCATTACCATGCTAAAATCAGGGTTTGTACAAGATTTTTAAAGTGCTTGAAGTACTTGAATTTGGACTTTTTGAAACTTAAGGCCTGGAAAACCCTTGGAAATTGCAATATTCCTGAAGAGGCACTTGAAAAGTGCTTGAATTAATTAAAGACAATGTATCTTAACAATTGATTTTAAGATTCTTACACTAGTTTATAAAGCATTACACAGCTTGACACCTTCTTATATATCTGACTGTTTATCAAGATACATTCCTAACCGAATGCTACGTTCCTCTAGTGCTGGACTTTTAACATATTACACAGTAAATCTCAAGCGATCTGGCGGTACTTCTTTTAGTTATTATGCTCCAAAAATTTGGAACTGTCTTCCAAATGAAGTTAGAGAGTCCACTAATATTCATGTCTTTAAAAAGCGTGTTAAGACATATCTCTTTAAAGTTGCATATGAGCATAATTAGCTTGTGAAATATGTGTAATTCTTGCACTTGACTGGTTATACTCCTTTCTTATTTTTGTGTAGTCATGTAATTGTTTATTTTATATTTTTATATATATTTTTAACTGCTTATATTTGTTAAGTTATTTAATGCTTTAATTATCTTACAATGATGTTTTTATGTTTGTTTCATGTCTGTGAAGCACTTTGAGTTGCATTTATGTATGAAAGGTGCTATACAAATAAATACAAATAAATAAAAAATAAATAAATCTATTAAATAAGTGTTTATTTTGTCAATAAGCACATATCTTTTCACACAAAATTCACGCAATTCAAAAAACATCATACCTTTTTTGCTTATTTCAGGTAATGTTAGAAAACAATCAAGCTATACAAGTAGTAGTAGTACTGACTGTCGTGTAAACATGGCTGAAGACCTGGAAATAGGAACAGATGAACCAAATCACTTGAGTCATTTATGCTGAAACCGTTCCAAATGATTCAAACTTGCGACTTCGATCATTCAATTCAAGCGGTTCACCAGCTTTTAAAGCCAGATCAAATTAAAAGAGCTATTCATTTTCGAATTTCAACATTGCTTGTAACGATTTTAAAAAGCACGTAGTGATGGAAGAAACTGAACTTTACGAAACTCAGAATCAGTTAAACCATTGCATCGCAAAATGATTTTGCGATTCACACTCCGAAGTACCGATCTAAATCAAATGATTTGCGATCCACGCTCTGAAGTTCTAAACACAAGGAAAAGATTTGCAAACCCGCTCCAAAGTTCAGAATTTTAGATCAGGTCTCGGAGCATGGATCATTCATTTGTTTCAGATCAGGACTTCGTTATAGGTTCGTGAATTGTTTCAGATCAGGATTTCGGAGCGATTTCGTGAACCTTTTTTCCCAGATTTTTTTTTCCATTTTTGCCATTTTTTATTAGTATATTTTCATGTTTGTATTTCTCTTTTTTTTTTTAAATTGAAGACATTGTCGATAGGTGAGACCACTGTTTGAAGTCCTTGAACGTAGTGCTTGAAAGTCCTGGAATTTCATTTTACAGTATCTGTATGAACCCTGTAAAATCTTCCAAGAGTTGTCATTATAGAAATATGTTTATTACATTTTTAAGCATCAAGTTTGTGAAAAGTGAAGTAGCACTTAAAACACTTTTTGAGGTTTCACAGCATTATAAATAGTAGCGCATACTAGATGATGCTGTACAGTACTTAGTGTTTTCTAAGTAGTAGTAGTGTGTTTATGTGTGTGTACTGTGAGATCATCCCACAGAGCACAGAACACCAATGTATTCTTAAGAGTCACCCAGCACCGGTGTGTTAATATTTGCCTCATTTTAGATAATTTGTCATTGGCTGGAGTTTGTGAGGTTGATGAGGAGCTGATCATGTGACACGAGGCTGAAGCCAGGCCGGGCTGGGAGAGGGGAAATGCACAGCATTCCTCAACGATCCCTACTGAGGACTGGCTGAAAACCGATAGTACTGATGTACAGCGCATGGCACGGCTACAAGGGCCAGATTCAAACAGCACGGCACGAAAGAGCGATTCACAGTCACTCTCTACCACTAACATCATTTTTCTCAATTCACTTTAACTTTAAACTGCTAGGCAGAGTTAATTGTATTTATGTGAACTTCAAAGTAGGAACATGGGCTTCAGAATGATGGTTTAAGCAAATGATTTTTGTCTAAATTGTATTCAGCCCAGTTCTGTTCAAAGCACCCACACCTCTGAAGCGTTGTGCTTTTGTATGCGTACACATTCGTGTGTGGTGTTTTAAAGTGTCAGAAACCATGTGGCACACATCAAGTCGGTTTGTTAAAGACTTAAGGCATGGAAGAGTGTTTGTTAACATTTGTAGTGTGGGATAAATAATAGTTCCCTCACACCTCCTCTTCTGCGCAGTGGCGGTGATGGACAGCCGATCCCACTCTTTAGTCATTCTATGGACTAGCGCGATGATGGAAAACAAAAACCCACGCCTTCACTCTCCACCCTTGAAGTGGTCTTTCAGCTATTCCCCTTGATATTGTAGTCAGAGTTTCCAGATTTAAGAAGAGAATTCTTTCCACTCTGAGTCAAGAGTCAGAGTACAACTTTCTTAGCAATTTAATTCGACAATTGCGTCAGGTAGGAGTTGCAAAGGGCGGCGTTTGTGCGGAGAAAGCAGAGCTGCGTGTGTGTGTGGTGTTCTTTTTCTTAAAGGGATACTCCACCCAAAAAATGTAAATGACCTTATCTTTTATTAAAGGAGAAGTTCACTTTCAGAACAAAAATTTACAGATAATTTATTCCCCCCCCCCCCTCCCTTTGTCAACCAAGACGTTCAAGTTTCTCTTTCTTCAGTCGTAAAGAAATTGTTCTTTGAGGAAAACATTTCAGGATTTCTGTCCATATAGTGGACTTCTGTGGTGCCCCAGAGTTTGAAATTTCAAAATGCAGTTTAAATGCAGCTTTAAAGGGCTCTAAACGATCCCAGCCAAGGAAAAAGGGTCTTATCTAGTGAAATGATCAGTTATTTTCTAAAAAATTGACCATTTATATAATTTTTAACCTCTACACAGAGTACACACAGAGCTAGACAAGACGAGCATTTGAGGTTAAAATGTATATAAATTGTAATTTTTTTTTTTCTACCGATCGATTGCTAGATAAGACCCTTCTTTCCTCGGCTGTGATCGTTTAGAGCCCTTTGAAACTGCATTTTGGAAGTTCAAACTCGGGGGCACCATAGAAGTCCATTATATGGAGAGAAATCCTGAAATGTTTTCCTCAAAAAACATTATTTCCTTACGACTGAAGAAAGAAAGACATGAAAAAAATAGATACAAAATAGATACTATGATACTACGATATATACCGGTGTTTTATTCGACAAAGAGCAAACATTTCTGAAAAAGAAAGACATGAACATCTTGGATGACAAGGTTATGTGTAAATTAACTGTAAATTTTTGTTTTGGAAGTTTAGAGAGGTTTAGAGAAGTTTAAAGAGGCTCTTTTAAGCCTCATGGCATCCCAGATGTATATGACTTATGATCACAACACAAACAAGTATTTTTAGAGAAATAATCCTTCTCTGTGAGTTCATATAATGGACGTGCACAGGACCTCTAACGTTGCAGTTTCACATTATTCTGGCGAGATCTGAAAAATCTTCACAACAACGAGCAAGCGAGTGATTGTGTACATTGACTGAGTGAATATTATGAAAATTATATATATTTCTCGCTAGAAATGTAATCAAAACTTATTTTTATGCAGAAACTAATTCTAAATATTGAGTTTTTCACTAAAAATGAGAGAAATGTCCGCCATGTTTTTTGTTCTCACGGTCGGAATCTTGAAAGTCACGTGACTTGGACGTAAAACAATAGGAAAAGAATAGGCAAAAAAACGTAACAGTCATACAATTCAAGGGCCGTTATTGTAACCCCTCTACGTTTTGCACTTTGGACCAACGTAGTCAGGGTACGTTTTTATATGAGACTGGGTTGCCTCTAAAGTTAACCTTTCAAAAAGCACACAAAGCGAACACAACTGTAAATTTAAACCAGTATTTCCCAACCCTTTTCCTGCAGGCAGACCAACAGTACACATTTTGGATCTCTTCCTTATCTGAGCCATATATTTCAGGTCTTGGAGCAAAAATGGTTTTATTATTGGGACAGTCAACTTGAAACATGAGTGCCTTTAAACCAATCACAACACAGCCTTGAGGGCAGAATTTCCACCAGAGATGTGCAGCAGCTACCATGTACAAACTCAAAATGTGACGTGTACAAAACCAAAGTCACACAGCTGCGGCCGGAAACTAACAATAAATAAAGTCACACCAACAGTACACATTTTCAAATCAATGAAGCAAAATGAAAGGTGTGTGCAGGTCTGTCACTAGTAGGGTGAAAGGTTGTGACGATTATAGGGGCCCAAGGCTTTGACAGGCCACTGCTGCACGTTGTCACCAAAGCTTATAATTTGCATGTGTTTTTTAGCCTTTCTAATTTAAACATTCAAGAGATTTTAAAGCATTCAAGCGCAAAACGTAAAAGAACTAAATTAAGTACTCGCATGCTGTTTTCGGTGTGCACAGAGAGCCACGTCTCAGATAGTCTCAGCCTCAGACGTCATGCCCACGGACTATTGGTTGAACGTCTGATGCATATCGCACATAGTTATTTATTTGTGGGAGCAATGGTTTGCAGTTAAAATTTTCGAATATATTGATGTTTTTCACACACACCTATCGTTTTGCTTCAGAAGACATTGATTCATCAGATGGGGTCGTATGAATTACTGCTGTGTTCACTTTGTGTGACTTTTGAACTGTCAGCTTTAGAGATCCTTTACCCTTGCATTATATGAACTCACAGAGATTCTTATACATCTGGAACGGCATGAGGGTGAATAAATGATGATATTATTTTTGGGTGGGATATCCATTTAAGAGCATCAATAACAAGCAACATCTTAAATTAGACTGAGTTAAACACTGGCAACAAGTAAAACAATTTTTTAGAAAAATAAAAGCCTTTGTTTGTATCGCATTCTATTATAAATTTCTAATTGATAACTTCTTGCTTATTCTAAGTTCTTTTCAAAAACAAAACAAATTTTGTGTTATATATCACTACATTTTTTTTCTGTGCAACACTGTATACTTCAACGCTTCATGAAAAGTACTCAATCTGACACTGACATCGCCATCAAGGGCTTGAGAACCCAAAGTTTTATCCCTAATTAGGGAGGACTGGAAAATGAATTAGGGAATCTTGTAAATCTAGCATGTAAATAAAACACACATTGGAATCCAGTTGCAGGGCTTGCCGCGGTCGCCCACCAGTGTGTTTGTGAAACACTTTGGCAGAGATCCTGATCAACCCTAATCAAAACCAAATGAGAGAGGGAGAAAGAAAAAAGAGAGATTGAGAGTGAGAAAAAGCAAGGAGAGAAAGGGAGAGTGAACATCATTAAAATACTATCCAACGCAATTACTGGCAGATTAAAAACAGATAACTTAAGCATGTTTTTGTCTTACCAGATCAACCAGATTAATTTCTACACATTATTTTTTTGTTTACACAGGCTTTCTAACTGCTTCCCGTCTGATTATGATAAAAGTGAATGAAAACTGTAAGTCATCAGTGATACTCTTGTGATGTAACTGTGAGTCTGTAAGTCAACATATAACATAATGAAGTGAGCATACTATGAATACTAGTTTAGGCCCCTTTGATTTTACCTAATATAAAAAACTTACAAAACTGTTATTTTATTATGGGAATAAAGGGAAACTGCTGCAGACCAAACAGTATAAGATGCAAATCAGCTTAATCCTATCAGATCTAAATTGTTTGATAATAGCATTTAGCATCATGGAGATCTTCTCGCCACACTGCCAATCGGTCATAATTGGTAATTGCAAAACTAAACTCCGGGGTTTACTTCCACGTGCTGTCAGTTTGCTGCCAGACAGGAAATTGAAGGCAGATTTTCCATGGCCTCCTGACCAGACCCTGTTTGGAGAGAACACTCGCATACACAAGATGTTATATAATTAAAAATCTCATTAGTATGACTAAAACCTAAAATTGATTTCTTATCCAGGAATCTACATTTAAATCGTAGCTTGTCATGATACTCAAGAATTAAAGTAACTCGACTATATATTGTTTGAAAGCTTAGGGTTGGTACATTTTTTGAAAGAGGTCTCTTATATGCTCATTAAAGGGCTTCATTTCTATCATAAAAACTCTTGGAAGATTTTAGCATTGTAATGGATATGACAATGTTAATGTATTTGGTCTTGGTGGAACAGATCTGCTACGCTGCTGAATTACTGCTGCTGTTGGCTATTGCTGTTATTGTAGATTATTGCTGCTGTTGCTGCAAACCTACTGCCAATACATACGCCAATGTGGCACTGTGAGTATTTAATCATACTGCTGCTGCACAATCACATATGTAATAACCCGTAGCAGATCTATACAGGTGGAGCTGGGGAGGTGGAGGGTTTCAGAGGAACTCGAAATGCTTGTGCAAAGTAGTTTAACATTGTGAATATCATCAGTTTGCATTAAGAACACATCAGTCTGCACCATCTAGTTTCATGACAGAACGTGGCATTTATTTGATCAAAAATACAATAAAATCAGTAATATTGTGAATATTATTACAGTTTAAAATAACAGTTTTTATTTGATTAATCGAGTAATTATTAAATATTTTTTTTTTTGTGGTAATAAAAATAGACCTTTGCAAACAATAGCCTTTTAAATTAGTTTAAATACATATATCATTACCAATTAGGCAATAAAAATTAGTTTGAATAAAGTATCAAACGTAAAAAATCATATGCTTTTGCTGAACAAAACTTTTAAAATACATAACGTAGTATATAAATAGAACTAATGTACATTATGCATTATAACAAATGACTGCAGAGGGTACCAACAGCCTGACGATTGTTTTTACACTTTACTGTGTGATCTAATCTTTGTTTAATATTGATTAAACAACATTTAATTCAAATGTCTATTTAAATCTTTAATATTTGGCCATTTCTTTACGACAGAAATGCTGCAGTCACTGTAATTTCTTGAATATGTAGACATCAGAACATGTAAACTCAGAGCGAGGGTTTGAACTTTTATTTTGAAATCGTGATGAACAGTTAGCATATTGAGAAAGATATGGATGTATTCTCCTGTATTTTTGTAGGTTTATAAATTATGTCCTTACAAATCTGATGAAATGACACATGTTGAATTCCTAGATTATAATAAACCTAAACTTACAGCAATGTGCAGAGATGAAATTTGAAATGCTTCACACATGTAAATGACATGTGTAACAGTTTGTTTGGAGCAGCATTTACTGTGAACAGAGCCGCTCTGAGATCAGATCAGCCTTGAGGTTCCTTTTATGTTGTGCTTGCTGCTGCAAAGTGCTGCTTCAAAGCTGTGTCCAGTGTTTCTGTATTTGTATGTGAGACTGACATTGTTTGTCGGACATAGCAACAGTAACTAAGGAGGGCAAGTTTTTGCGAACGGTTAACTGAGCCTTTAAACCATTTTTTAAGAAACGGGATGAGTCAGAAGCGCATTGGTCTGAACTAAAACTGCAGATGGGATTATTGAAAATGCAGATTCATTCTTTGCCAGCAGGAGGCGCTTTTGGAACGGCGGAAATATAGCGGTTTTCCCAGTAATGATTGTAAATAAAGCAGAGCTCTGCTCATAAATACTACTTTGTCAGATAAAGTAAAAATGCCATCGAAACTTTTCTGATGATTATCAGTTCCCTAAAGAGATTCAATCATATAAAAGCTTTAATTGGTGAGAATGAGAAAACTTCACAAACTGCTTGATTGACAGGCGGTCTGACCAATCATAACGCAGAATCCACCATTTTTTTTTTGGACAAACAATTCAGACAGGTGAGTATTTTAACTTTGGTGGACTTAAACATTCACTGCATGAGAACATGATTTGTAGCGTGACAGCTGCATTGTTTGTGGGACATAGCAGCAGTAACTAAGGAGGGTTGGTTTTTGCAAATGGTCATTTGAGCCTTTAAACTGTTCTTTAAGAAAAGAGGTAAGTCAGAAGCGCATTGGTCTGAACAAAAACTGCAGACGGGATTATTGAA
This sequence comes from Garra rufa, assembly GCF_049309525.1. NCBI lineage: Eukaryota > Metazoa > Chordata > Actinopteri > Cypriniformes > Cyprinidae > Garra > Garra rufa. The sequence continues at coordinate 30,251,999 of NC_133370.1, forward strand.
AATGCACATTCATTCTCTTCCAGCAGGAGGCGCTTTTGAAATGGCAGAAATATAGCGGTTTCCCCGGGAAATGTTTGTAAACAAAGCAGAGCTCCGCTCATAAAAATCCTACTTTATCAGATGAAGTGAAAATGCCATCTAAACTTTTCGGTCAGTTCCCTAAAGAGATTCAATCATATAACATCTTGGATTAGTGAGAATACAGAAACTGACAATACAGACAATAAAAGACAATACAGTGATCTGTCGCGACACATTAAGGAGCCACAAACCAGTATTTATGATAAAAAATGACATTTTAAAGCTGAGACCTTGTTTCATACCAAAAGTAACCAACTCTGTCTTGTCTGTCAACATGTTGTCAGTTTCCTCTTTGCTCCGCAATGTATTTTAATGTATGTACTTTCCATAATGTGATCATTTACTGTCAATGCATTTTTCAAAACAAACTCGACATGTGATAATATGCTAGTTCTCCCCAAGTCCCTTTGGTAACAGTGAGGTTCTTTGGTCCAGTCGGGTCCGTAATTAGGCGTGTAAATCAGTGGAATTTTTTACCTGCAGCAGGGGGCTGATTGTATTGAATATACGGATGAGTTATGATAAGGCAGCACAATAGCAGGCCTGTTTCTGGCCTTTATGAATGAACCCACTTAATCAGCCTGGGGTGGAAGGTGCAAAGCCTTTGGGACAGATGTATAATATCACTACTTCCTTCCATAAGCTCGTGCTGCAGATTTATGGTGTGGCTACTTTGTTAGAAAAACTCTCTCATGCCGTCTTCCGTCCCAACCTGTTTTCCTTCTCCTGGAGTTTTAGTGTAGTGTTGTTTCCTTCACTTGGGGAAAGAGGGAGTTGCCATTAAAGCAACAGTGAAGGAAAGGAAAAGCGAAGTTTATTTGGTGCACTCAGTATTTTTTTATGTTGTACTGGCCCATATAGTGTCATTTGGGCTTACAAACAATATACCGTTAAATATAGTATAAAAATAGTTTCACCTCAGAGTGGCTGTGTACCTAAAAGTGATCAGTAGTGAACCGTGACAAAGAGCAACATCACTGGAAATGAGAGTCAGACAGGTCTGTGCAGGGAGCTGTTACTTCAGAAGGTTGTCTCCTTTGGGAAAGAGTAGAGAGAGCAGAGATTGAGCAGAGAATGGTGGGATTGTTTGCTTTAATTTTTTTGGGTCTGAACTGCTCCAGTAGGCATTATCAACTTCTCCAAAGAGCATTTTGGAAGACTTCCATCAAGGAAAGGAGAGGTTGTTTGAGGACAGACCATTAGGAAAACAGTTGAAACTCATTTGAATGTTTTCTAAACTATATCATATTGAGCAGACATGACTGTTGCTGGGTCAGTGTATCTCATCAGGTCAGAAGTGAATTCTTTCGGGGCTCTCAGAGCATATCTTGCAATGCTCAAGGATCATTATAGTCATTTTCAGGGATGATGGATGTTTGTTTCATCTCCAGAGTAGTTCATTCCTGAAAAATTCATAACAACTTTCAAAAAATCCACAATCTGGAAAGCCATCTTCAAGTAGTAAGCTATTTTTTCTATATCCTGAAATACACTCTTCACGATGCCATAGAAGAACTTTTTTTGTCTAAATGGTTCCATGAAGAACCTTTAACATCTGAAGAACCTTTCTGTTTCACAAAAGGTTCTTTGTGGCAAAAGAAGGTTCTTCAGATTATAAAAGGTAAGAAAGAGATGGTTCTTTATGGAACCAAAAATGGTTCTTCTATGGCATCGCTTGAAGAACCTTTTGAAGCACCTTTATTTTTAAGAGTGTATAATAAAAAACAATTATTTATTTATTTATTTTTTAAATAGGCCAAGCTCAAGTATATTACAAACCAGTTTATTGAAGTTGTAAAACTGTCATCATTTACTTGCCCACATGTCGTTCCAAACCCATATGCTTTTATTTTAAGTTGCATCTAACCCGTGTTCATGCCCAGAATTCAGAAATAGCGTGTTGTGTTCTGGTTAACTAAAAATACACTATAGTTTGGTTACTATGTTTTGATATCAGTGATATTTACACACCATTTTTAAATCTGGATGTTGATGTCAACTAAAACTTTGGTGGGGGTGAAAATTATGAGTGAATAATGACTTCATTAATAAAGAAATTCAGCACCAGTATATTATATTATATTATATTATATATTACATTAGCACTATTATGATGTTTATTATGATACTATTATGAACAACAAACATTTCTTAATGAGTATTTTATGAGTATGTCTTATATTCCCTTTTCTTTCCTTAAAAAATGAATAAAAGACTAATTTGAATATTTCATTATACATTTAAATATTTGAAAAAAAAAATATTATTTTAAATATAAAAAAAAATCAAAATATTTGAAACAGAAAAGTTTTGAACAGCATGATTTTTAATGTCAGTGTGTTGTCAGTTTCCACTTTGTTCCGCGATGTATTTTTTATTGTGTGAGAACATGATGTGTAGTGTAAGACCGACATTGTTTGTCGGACATAGCAACAGTAACTAAGGAGGGCAGGTTTTTGCGAATGGTAAATTGAGCCTTTAAACTATTTTTTAAGAAAAGGGGGCAGTCAGAAGCGCATTGGTCTGAACAAAAACTGCAGATGGGATTATTGAAAATGCACCGTCATTCTCTGCCAGCAGGAGGCGCTTTTGGAACGGCAGCAATATATAGCGTTTTTCTCGTTAAGGGCTGTAAACAAAGCGGTACTTTACCAGATTAAATGAAAATGCCATAAAAACTTTTCTACAGAGAGTCGCTTCCCTAAAAATATCAATCATATAAAAGCTTAAATTAGTGAGAATGAGAAAACTTTAGCACAACTGCTTGATTGACAGGCAATCTGACCAATGATAATGCCGAATCCGCCATTTTGTCTGACAAACATTTCAGATAGGAGAGTAGATTAACTTCAGTGAAAAGTTTTGAACAGCATGATTTTTATGTTTTTTAAAGAACTCTGAAATATTTTCTATTTGAATATATTTTAAAATGTAATTTATTTCTGTGATTTCAAAGCTGAATTTTTAGTATCATTACTCCAGTCGCATGATCCTTCCGAAATCATTCTAATATGCTGATTTGCTGCTCAAAACACATTTAATATTATTATGTTGAAAACAGCTGAGTAGATTTTTTTTTTAGGTTTCTTTAATGCATGGAAAGTTCTGAAGAACAACATTCATCTGAAATAGAAATCTTTCGTAACATTATAAATGTCTTTATTATCACAATAATTTTAATTAATTTAAAGCATCCTTGCTAAAGAAAAATATATATATATACTCACTCCAAGCTTTACATATAACATATAGGCCTGGTTTCACAGACAGGGCTTAGCTTAACCCAGGACTAGGTTTGATAAATTAAGATATTTACGCAGCTTTTATAAAAATGCCTTAGAAATGAACATTACTGGTGTGCATCTTGAAACAAAACAATGGCACTGACATATTTTTAGATTATGTCAGTGCAAGTTATTTTCAGTTGAGATAGCTGATACATGCACTTTAGTCTGGGACCAGCCTTAAGCCTTGTTTGTGAAACCGAGTCATAGTCTATAATGTTACAAAAGCTTTTATTTCAGATAAATGCTGATCTTTAAATCATATAATAACAATGATGTTTCTTGAACAGCAAATCAGCATATTAGAATGATTTCTGAAAGATCATGTGACACTGAAGACTGGAGTAATAATGCTTAAAACTTAGCTTTGATCACAGGAATAAATGCCAATTTAAAACATATTCAAATAGAAAACAGTTTTAAAATTGTACTGCTTTTGCTATACTTTGGATCAAATAAATGCAGGCTTGGTGAGCAGAAGAGACGTTTTTAAAAACATAAAAATCTTACTGTTCAAAAACTTTTGACTGGTAGTATAAGTGTGTTTTTTCTTAATGCACTGGCAGATTTTTTTGTTCAAGTCAATTTATTTTGTCTTATCTTTAAACATTTTTACTAAAAAATATGTTTTTAAAAAGTCATTAAGAAGTCTATATTTTGCACTGTGGTGCTTCTATGCTGTATTTTTATGCTTGACAGCCCATGATTACAATGAATTGTTATATCCCACGAACTCTTAACGTTTCATATCCACTGTAAGAATAGCAGCATATGAAGGATTTTTATTCATTCTATTATAAACTGTACAAGTCTAAACATTGTACCATAACCCATGTGGCCATAATTATAATTCTTTTTATGTTATTTACATGGTAATTGTGTTAATTCCCCTTTCAGATTATCAAGAGAGGAGCTTGAGAAACCAAAGTAATTATTACTATAAAGAGCTATACATAAGAAAATGGTCTTTTTCAAAGGTAATGGCTTGAAGAGAGATCAAACCGCAATTCCAGCCAACTCTAGTTTAACTGAACCCCCACCCCATTCTCTTTAGCATTCTCTCTCTGCCTTTCTCTCTCTCTCTCTCTGACTGTCTCCTTCTTAATGGGCTCCAGATGTGGAGGTTGATGGGGGTGAGCTGCTCGCTTGTCATCTGTGGAGCTGTCCGTCCGTGGGGAGGCTCTGTCAGTGGGCTGCAGGGGTGCAGAGGGATGTGGGGGTGGGGGTGGACCTATGATCAGGGCCGCTGGGGCTCAGGTCAGAGTTAGACGACATCTGGAAGCACTTGGGGTCAGCGAGCCCAGGCTGTGAAAGGTAAGATGGACGCCCAGGCAGGGGGACAGAGGAGACAACATGAAAGTTGTTTTTTCTTTCTCTTCTAGTGGCTTCCTCATACAACTCTCCTAGGGACATGAGCAAAGCTTTTTCATTATTTATAGAATCAAAAGTGTGAACAAACATATGAGCGTAGTAGCCCACCTGAGAACATTACGGGATAGAACTTACGCACGTTTTAGAGTCATAAATTCGTTCTGAGGTGTTTGGTTGATGTTGGCGCGAGGACAGTAGCGATTCCGTCCAGCTTTCTGCATGTGTCATTAAAGATCCTCCAACCAGAGACTCACTTTGTTAAGAAACCTTCAAGGCCCATCGACCTTGATATAAATGGTTCAAAGAGGGTTGTGTCAAGAAAAAAAGTCAAAATAATAGGAAATGGCTCCCTCTCCAAAGTGAACATCCCGTGTATTGCAGGTCCTCAGAGGATGGCTGTATTTGGAAAGGGTTTGACTCACAAACTACTTGGATCATAAAGATTCCGCTGTAAATTGGATGGAACGAGCCCAGCTTGTGGGGAGAGGCCACATGAAAGGCATCACAATTGGAATAATGACTGGAATTTTAATATAGATGCATCATTTAAGAAAAACGCTCAAACTAGGATCGTTGGGAAACACACTTCTTGTCCATCAATGTTAACTTGGGAGAGGTCAACCAATCAGAAATACATGGATCTAATCTAGACTTATTGGATGCAAAGAGGCTGCTGCCAACTGTATAAAGCAACATAACATTAAATGTAACTCTGGACCACAAAACCAGTCTTAAGTGGCAGGTATATTTAAAAATACATTGTATGGGTCAAAATTATAGATTTTTCTTTTATGCCAAAAATCATTAGGATATTAAGTAAAAATCATGTTCCATATTTGGTGAATTTCATACCGTAAATATATCAAAACTCAATTTTTTATTAATATGCATTGTTAAGAACTTTATTTGGACAACTTTAAAGGTGATTTTCTCAATATTTTGATTTTTTTTATACTCTCAGATGTCAGATTTTCAGATAGTTGTATCTCTCTTGTCGGCGCCGATAGGCTTGTGGGCGTCCCGTGTTCGAATCCCGACTCTAGGACTTTTCCCGATCCCGCCCCCATATCTCTCTCCCACTTCGCTTCCTGTCATTACTGATCTGTCCTATCAATAAAGGCAAAAATAAACCTTTAAAAAAAAAAAAATAGTTGTATCTCAGCCAAATATTGTACTATTGACCCTAATGACTGGTTGGTGTGGTCCAGGGTCACAAATAGCCTAACAAATAAGTGAAAATGTATTTATTGTAAAACTACCATCCATTTTTTAACTGTTGGAAATGTTCTAGGACCCTATGATTTCCGCAATGCAGAAAACGCGGATGGAATCGCGGAATCCAGTCATAAAAATTAAATTTGCCGTGTAAAGCAAAATGTCATGAAATTTGAAATATTGTGTCTGTGACTATTAAGCGTTTTTGATAGTCTCCGTTTTTCAGGGTCAAAAACGCCTAAGTAGTGTAACCTCAAAAGGTTAGTAAAAACAGTTGTCCAAATTAAGTTCTTAGCAATGCATATTACTAATCAAAAATTATGTTTTGATATATTTTTGGTAGGAAATTTACAAAATATCTTCATGCTGATCTGTGAGTCTCATTGTTAGCATTTTTCCGCTACTATAGTCACACACAGAAAATTGTTTACACTTGTGCGTTTTCATTTTAAAACCGAGTTTTAAAAACAATCCTCGCCTACACTGGCGTGTACACCGCATTTCAGAAACGAGCTCCATCCACACTTACACAACTGAAACCACGTCACATGACCATTCATAATGAACATGATGTTATTGTTTACACGTTATTGTAAATGTGGGCAGCCATACCATTGTTTTGTTTTTGTCTGTTTACAGTGACGCTAATGCACTTTTGTTTTAAAATGCATAACTTTTGCTACAGTTATGCCTGTTGTTTACACTTACACAGACTTTTGCAGGCCTGCTTTAGTTTGAAAACCCTGGGCTTGCGTTTCAGTGTAAATGGACCAAATCGAGACTTTTGAAAACTGCCCACATTCGCTCTAAGTATCATTGACGTCCGTGTAAACAATAACGTCATGCCTAATATGGTCATGTGACATGCATTTTCGGTTGTGTGGTGTGGACAGAGAAAATGCTGTTTTAAAAAGAAAATGGACTAGTGTAAACAGGGCCTATGGTAACCCGTCAAAATAAAAGTTCGGTTTACCTTTTAAGATATTGTGCCAGTAATATATTTCTGTACAGTAGAATGCAAGTCTGGATAAATATAATAATTATAAAATGAACAGTGTTTCTTCCATGTTATATTTTGAACAGTAAACCTCTCTTGTGCAGCACTTTGTTTTTTTCCAAAATACATTTGTTTAATTAAATTAGATTATAAATTGTTTAATTACCAGAACAAAATGACAGAATCCAAAAAATATATTATTTGTTCAACTTTTAATTAATTATTATTGTTGTTATTGTTATTAATTGTATAAGTGTCATGATTTCAATTAGACATGTTTTTTATTACTAAAATTAGATGACTAATTTAACCATTAAAATGGAGTAAAGAAAAAATAAAATGGAAAAGGGAATCCTGAATAATTCAAATGAAATAAATAAAATGGAATTTGGGAAAAACAAAACAGATTTCATAGGGAATTAATGTTCAAACTCATCTGACTGAATATATATGTGACCCTGGACCACAAAACCAGTCATAAGGTTAAATTTTACAAAACTGAGATGTATGCATCGTATGAAAGTTCAATAAATAAGCTTTCTATTGATATATGGTTTGTTAGGATAGGACAATATTTGGTCGAGATACAACTTTTAAAGATCTGGAATCTGAGTGTGCAAAAAAATCTAAATAGTGAGAAAATCACCTTTAAAGTTCTCCAAATTAAGTTCTTAACAATGCATATAACTAATCAAAAATTACATTTTGATATATTTATAATAGGAATTTTGCAAAAAATCTTCATGGAACATGATCTTTACTCAATTTCCTAATGATTTTTGGCATAAAAGAAAAATCAATAATTTTGACCCATACAATGTATTTTTGGCTATTGCTACAAATATACCCCAGCGACTTAAGACTGGTTTTGTGGTCCAGGGTCACATATATATATATATATATATATATATATATATATATATATATATATATATATATATATGGAGAGTTTATTTCCAAAAACAGATAACCCTGGTTTTTAAAATTTTCAAAATCATGTTTTTTATTGTGTTAGTTAGCTGTATTTTTTTTTTTTTTTTTTACTTAATCAAACTAACCCAACAGCAGTTTGATTGAGATTAATTGGAATGCACAATGAAAAAACATGATTTTTGAAAATTGAGTTATCCATTTTTGTAAAAAACTCTTCATATATATTTGTTATTATATATGAAGAGTTCAGACACAAAAGGCTCTAAGAACGTTTAAGGTCTGTTAGATTTTTTGTCTTTTGTTCATCAAGGCTGCATTTATTTAATCAAAAACAGCTACAACAATAATACTGAGAAATATTACCACAATTAAAAAAAAAACTTAATTATCTTAATTAATCTTAATTAATCAGTTTAATCATTTTTTTTTTGGTGAAAACCATGACACATTTTTTCAGAAAGTTCAAACTTTACTGTCACTTTTGATCAATTTATTGTGTCCTTGCTGAATAAAGGTATCAATTTCTTAAAAAAAAAAAAAAAAATCTTACTGGCCCCAAACATTTTAAACAGCGGGCCGGACATAGGCATGGGCAAGGTGGGGCTATGCCCCCCTAAATGCTGTGACTGCCCCCCCCAAACGTAAAGGCATGCAAAATTCAGAATTTCATAAAACAAACAAACTAAATTGCCTTATGTTATTTATCTTATTTACACAAAGGCATGCCATTTCTGTCTCTACATGATCACGCGTTTACAATGTCTCCTCAGCGAAAACACGGACAGGATCGCGGACTCCATTCATAAAAACCGACTTTACTATAGCGCGGAATACCACGGAATTCGTCGATTTTTGGATTAATAAATCAAAAGTTGGTCTGTCACTTAATTCAAATCGCGATATGGACTAGTGTCTGTGAAAACTGAAATGCAAAAAGACTGGAAAAAGAATTTAAAAAGACTGATGATGATGGCAATGTAGAGTTTGTAGACCTCTCCACCGTTTGCAAATATCTACACGGGCATAAGAATGCCTTTCCTCAGTTTGTGATTGGAATATCATCTGCATCATGCGAGAGCTCTTTCTCCACTTTGTCTTGTGTTCTTACTCCCTTCCGCTGCACTATTGCTATGAAAGAAAAAGAAATTTAGTTATTCTGGCTCAGGAGAAGGGCATAACCACAGGCCTAGATATGGATGCATTTGTTAGTCTTTTTGCACAGAAAAGCAGACGACTGATGCTTTAATGATTGTTATAAGCCATGCTGTGTACAGAACTAAGAAATAAAAACGACAAAAAATACATAAAAAAATATATAAATAAAGTAAAAGACAAAAAAGAAAGGATAGATAGCTAGACAGACAGACAGACAGACAGACAGACATTTAAAAAGTAAAAATAAAAAAAAAACAAAAAAAAAAACATATAGGCAGCCTCAAAAGGGCACAAGCCAGTGTCCTATTTGTGCCCAAGCCCGGGTAAATGCAGAGGGTAGGGCATCAAACATAAAACCTATAAGACAAATCAAATGGATCAAAGGAGAAGATATGGATAGGTGGACTGATATGATGACAGCATAGTTAGTATAGTTTTCTTTGCATAGATAATTAGAGAAGCTCACCCACACTCGCCCCCCCCAATATTCTACATGCACCCC